>NC_064614.1:563816153-564119183 GCF_023898315.1 Schistocerca nitens | reverse complement strand
TACAAGCACAGCAAGACCCTTTTGGTTAGTGTTACAAGGCCAGATCAGTCAATCATCCAGACTGTTGCCCCTGCAACTACTGAAAAGACTGCTGCCCCTCTTCAGGAACCACATGTTTGTCTGGCCTCTCAACAGATACCCCTCCGTTGTGGTTGCACCTACGGTACGGCCATCTGTATCGCTGAGGCACGCAAGCCTCCCCACCAACTGCGAGGTCCATGGTTCATGGGTGGGACAAAGAAAGAAATATCATGGAAATAGTGCAATAAATCCCTTTATATGAACAGATGTGAAGTTCGTAAGCAAACAAAGTGTAATAGATGGCATGAAAGTCAAATAAGCCTTTGTTAAATTCCGTGTTTCTCCGATTCAGGTTCTTGTTATAAAGCAAGATTTTCTCCGTTATTCTGTCTTTTATTCTATTTCAGATTTTTAATTTTCATTTCAACCTAGCATGATTGTGGCACGAATAAAATATTTTTCGCAACATTTTCTAGATTATTTCATAATTCACTTGGTACCCTGGGTTTGAGAATATCATTTCATACCGTTGAATCAAAGAAGAGGCATCAATATTCGTATCAGTAACATAAAAAGAAGTACTTTGTATTTACTATCGAAATACGCTTACTGACTTTTTTCTTTAAGATACGTAATATGGGAAAGCTGTCGTTAGTGAAATCGAACGCGTAACTCTACCTGAAAGGAGGGACGAAGTGAAAAACTGGTTGAATATTTCATCCGGAGAGCTCTGATATATCACAAATCTGAGTTGCTTGAAAATCGTTAGTTCCTGTTGTGCCTACCAATGCGAGTAGGAAATTTAAATTGCCTTGGATTGTTGTCGAATGGTCTACTAAGTGCTAAGTTTGACGTCTACTACCTTTGTACTGCAACATGATGAAGAGTAGCTGAAGCGTAAAACGCACTATTACTTGCATTCATAAAAAAAACTAAATGCTGCATCAAAAAATGGTACAAATGGCTCTGAGCACTATGGAACTTAACATCTAAGATCATCAGTCCCATAGAACTTAGAACTACTTAAACCTAAGTAACCTAAGGACATCACAATGCCCGAGGCAGGATTCGAACCTGCGACCGTAGCGGTCGCGCGGTTCCAGACTGAAGCGCCTAGAACCGATCCGCCACTCCGGCCGGCAAAGCTGCATCATCCCTGTTAATAAACTATCGGTACAGGAAAACATTTCGGAACGCTTCATTCATTAAAGGCAAAAACTGGGATGAAAGTGTCACTCCATTACTGCCAATTTCGTTGAACCGTCCATCCGGGTGACATTACTTAATTCTCTTCCTCGTTAATGGAATGACCAAAATGAAATACGACGACGGACGTAGATACCATCACGTTATTAAGAGAGGTGGACAAATTTTAACTGATTCACGTCCATTATATCGTCAACGTTTTTCATTCGATAGCAGACTCATTCCGTGCTGATAATGTGGAAAGAGATATGAATAGCGGTACACGAGGAGTGTGGGCGGGTAAATGCTAGAGGTCCATGTGTGTGTGTGTGTGGGCGGGCGCGTGCCGTGCCCTGCCGCTATCTGCGCCCCCGATCTGGCGGGCTTTGTTCCGCGGGGACACGTGCGTGCCCGCCGCATGTGCTGCTCCGAGCATGTGCCGTGGTCTCGCTCCACCGTGGCCGGCGCTTTACAGTCGCGGTAAAAGCCCGGCTAATTTCAATGACTGTCCTCATCTGCGCTCTTGTTCTCGCGTTTTGTACCGTCACACGCCCACATTCAAACTGAAACATTCAAATGCGAAATTTCTTTTACCTTTGGTGCTGTGCTGATATGATGTATTTAATGTACATTTGCGATACGAAAATGACGACAAAAGCTGCTTGCATTAAATTCCTTTTATTCACTCAAACTTCTTGCACTGTCAGCTACGGACGTAAATGCTCACGATGTGCGACTAAAGAAATTACAGGGTATTACAGCTAAGCTGTTCACCTCAAATATATTTCCGGAACCAAAGTACAGCGAGACAATTTTCACCCTAATGAATTGTGATAAAGTCCTCCCTGAACGACATATAGTCTCTTGTCTTAGCCGTATTTATTAACAGAAGTATCCATATCAACTTCTATCCATCTGGGCAGCCATGCTTGTTGGTCACAGTGAGAGGCACCCACATGGCTTGCTCATACTGTGGCATCAAGCAGTCAGGCCTGCAAGATGAGTCGTCTGCCAAGCGAGTGGATTCATTCTTATTGATCGAGTAACATGAACTCTCGTACTCACAATTAAGTTACAAATTATCCTCCTGTATGAATAATACGCAACGGAAACGCACATCTGACTATCAGTAATTTACAGAACTCTGACTGTTCACTACGCACTGGCAATACCACATTTTCTTTTTTTTATTTAACGGCTTTTATCAACACGTGGCCATCGCACTGAATATGAGTGGCGCACACATTATAAATTCTGGATATCATGACAACATACAATTCGAAGGAAAAGGCCACCAATCTTTTTCTTTTCACTATCTTATTTATTCCGATAAATTCTAAACCTAAATACACAAATTCTATAACCTACAACAATAATACATGAGAAATTCCGCCCGGTGGGCATGGCTTTACATTGGTGAATCTCTATCTTATGGTCTCGTAATTATTTAACGCTACAGTGCACTTTTTGGATAGGATGGTGGATCTTTTATTATTTCTCACACTTTGACTCTCACAATCATCATCACAAAACTTTCCTCCAGACCGAGCAGTACAAAAGGAACACGCATAACCCACTACCTCTGAAACTAACTTGCTACTCTCCCATGCAAACCACACATACTTAATTTAAATGACATACACCACACTACAACATGAAATACAACACAGGGAATAGTCACAACATTATCACTTTCAGCTTTTCCACTTCAATTAATACTTATCCCAGTTTCTCACGACACTGCCCCACTTCGTAATTCTACTTTCCCACTATGAACTCTGGAGATATATGCACGTCTTCCTGTGCAATGCAAGCCCAGTGGCGTTGCTGGATAGACGGCTGACTCACCTTGCTTCTCTCTCAGAGTATTATAGTTTGAATCAAGCGTCACACGGAAACATATCTCGCAAAGTAATATTAAGAACATATTCATCACACACACGAGTCCTCAACTGATACCATGGACGAGTACTTCTCTTTATCCTTTGTCTCATACACAGATTGAGACTCACACAGTACTCACCACGTGGAAGTACTCGCCTCTAATTTCAAGTCCTGCACACGCTATTTCTTAAATATTTCAACTTTTAGTACACACGCTAGTAATTCAGCTTAACTTAAGCACACGAAAGTATTTCAACTTATTGCTACACGTGGTTTCATTGTGACCGTTGGTCACTTCCGAAGATTACTACGATCCCATTAATATTACCTGCCTGACATTTAATTCTCCCCACAAAAGTTCCTGAAATAGAGAAATTATTATTTCAAACTACTCTTAAATATTCCACATGCATACCATGTCTCCACTCTTTTGTCTTTACGGAGCACACCTAAGACAGGTCTTAACAGCACAAGCTCCACTGGCAGAGTGCTGAAACATGGCCGTTCTTCAGGTCCTCTCACACCTCTGCCAAAGTGGGGGAGCACCTTGCTACCGTATTGGTCAGCCACATTTCAGGCGCTCAAAGCTCAGGTAAATTTCATCTCTTTGGTCCCACCAAAGGTGGCCAAAGAATCGTCTCAAAGATGATCATATATTCACATTCACTATCTGCGGTTAGCAGACGACCATACATTCATTCATTTCACAGATCTCACCAAACTGGATGTAGAGATTTATTTTGTGGGAGTGCACATGTGATCAATTAAATAAATAAATTGTCATTCTTTCCTACACTGGTATCCGGCTTCGCTGTGTTAATTGAAATTGAGTTATTTTACAAAATAATGTGTTGTTCTGACAAAAATAATGAAGTATGTTGTACCTATTTTCAATGTCGGGCGGTACTGTACCCTTTCAACAGAGCATAGAAGAAAATAGGGGGGCCTTTCCCATGGCGAAGCAACGGCCTTGCCGCAGTGGATACACCGGTTCCGTGAGATCACCGAAGTTAAGCGCTGTCGGCCGTGGTCAGCACTTGGATGGGTGACCATCCAGGCCGCCATGCGCTGTTGCCATTTTTCGGGGTGCACTCAGCCTCGTGATGCCAATTGAGGAGCTACTCGACCGAATAGTAGCGGCTTCGGTCAAGAATATCATCATAACGACAGGGAGAGCGGTGTGCTGACCCCACGCCCTGCTATCCGCATCCTCCACTGAGGATGACACGGCGGTCGGATGGTCCCGGTAGGCCACTGGTGGCCTGAAGACGGAGTGCTTTCCCGTGGCGAAGGGTTTTCTCCCGCCTGCTTGTTCACTCACTTCCTCAACTCACATTTCAAATGGTTCAAATGGCCCTGAGCACTATGGGACTCAACTGCTGAGGTCATTAGTCCCCTAGAACTTAGAACTACTTAAACCTAACTAACCTAATGACATCACAAACATCCATGCCCGAGGCAGGATTCGAACCTGCGACCGTAGCGGTCTTGCGGTTCCAGACTGCAGCACCTTTAATCGCACGGCCACTTCGGCCGGCAACTCACATCTCTGTCGGGTTTGTTTTAGATTTGTTAGTTTTCAGGTTAATTACATACATAAGCGTATAAATTCAATAATATACAGGTAACATTGTCATCAAGATAATACAGGAAAGAAGACGGATGAGAGAGTATGACTCACGCACCGTGAGTTCCGTACATTTAGTTACGTGTGTTTTGACTATTTCTGCCTGTTATCGACATCAGTACTGGAAAATTGTCAAAATATGCGATGCCTGTATCCTTTTATTGCATTGGCTTATAATCGTATATATACACGGTGGTCCATTGACAGTGACCGGGCCAAATATCTCACGAAATAAGCGTCAAACGAAAAAACTACAAAGAAGTCTAGTTTGAAGGGGGAAACCAGATGGCGCTATGGTTGGCCCGCTAGATGGCGCTGCCATAGGTCAAACGGATATCAACTGCGTTTTTTTAAAAATAGGAACCCCCATTTTTTATTACATATTCGTGTAGTACGTAATGAAATATGAATGTTTTAGTTGGACCACTTTTTTCGCTTTGTGATAGATGGCGCAGTAATAGTCACAAACGTTTAAGTACGTGGTATCACGCAACATTCCACCAATGCGGACGGTAGTTGCTTCGTGATACATTACCCGTGTTAAATGGACCGTTTACCAATTGCGGGAAAGGTCGATATTGTGTTGATGTATGGCTATTGTGATCAAAATGCCCAACGGGCGTGTGCAATGTATGCTGCTCGGTATCCTGGACGACTTCATCCAAATGTCTGCGCCGTTCGCCGGATAGTTACGTTATTTAAGGAAAGAGGAAGTGTTCAGCCACATGTGAAACGTCAACCACGACCTGCAACAAATGATGATGCCCAAGTAGGTGTTTTAGCTGCTGTCGCAGCCAATCCGCACATCAGTAGCAGACAAATTCCGCGAGATTAGGGAATCTCAAAAACGTCGGTGTTGAGAATGCTACATCAACATCGACTGCACCCGTACCATATTTCTATGCACCAGGAATTGCATGGCGACGACTTTGAACGTCGTGTACAGTTCTGCCACTGGGCACAAGACCAATTACAGGACGATGACAGATTTTTTGCACGTGTTCTATTTAGCGACGAAGCGTCATTCACCAACAGCGGTAACGTAAACCGGCATAATTTGCACTATTGGGCAACGGAAAATCCTCGATGGCTGCGGCAAGTGGAACATTAGCGACCCTGGCGGGTTAATGTATGGTGCGGCATTATGGGAGGAAGGATGATTGGCCCCCATTTTATCAATGGCAATGTAAATGGTGCAATGTATGCTGAATTCCTACGTAATGTTCTACCGATGTTACTACAAGAAGTTTCACTGCATGACAGAATGGCGATGTACTTCCAACATGATGGATGTCCGGCACACAGCTCGCGTGCGGTTGAAGCGGTATTGAATAGCATATTTCATGACAGGTGGATTGGTCGTCGAAGCACCATACCATGGCCCGTACGTTCACCGGATCTGACATCCCCGGATTTCTTTCTGTGGGGAAAGTTGAAGGATATTTGCTATCGTGATCCACCGACAACGCCTAACAACATGCGTCAGCGCATTGTCAATGCATGTGCGAACATTACGGAAGGCGAACTACTCGCTGTTGAGAGGAATGTCGTTACAATTATTGCCAAATGCATTGAGATTGACGGACATCATTTTGAGCACTTATTGCATTAATGTGGTATTTACAGGTAATCACGCTGTAACAGCATGCGTTCTCAGAAATGATAAGTTCACAAAGGTACATGTATCACATTGGAACAACCGAAATAAAATGTTCAAACGTACCTAGGTTCTGCATATTAATTTAAAAAACCTACCTGTTAACAACTGTCCGTCTAAAATTGTGAGCCATATATTTGTGACTATTACAGCGCCATCTATCACATATTTCCTTACGTACTACACGAATATGTAATAAAAAATGGGGGTTCCTATTTAAAAAAAACGCAGTTGATATCCGTTTGACATATGGCAGCGCCATCTAGCGGGCCGACCATAGCTCCATCTGGTTTCCCCCTTCAAGTTAGACAAGTTTCGTTCTTTGTAGTTTTTTCGTTTGACGCTTATTTCGTGAGATATTTGGCCCGGTCACAATCAATGGACTACCCTGTATATATGTCGCCAAGAGAACACACACTTTAGTACGTTACATAAATTTCAACTTGATATGTCTACTCATTCCTGAGAAAAAGGAGTCTTAACGGGCGGACCGATAGACAGTCGAATAACATGACAAAAAAATTTTTTTTCATGTGACATAATTACAAACTCTCACTTTTCGGACTTTTGCTTTACTTGCGCTTTACAGCTTTGCTTCTTGTCTGATTCTAGGTCAGTGGGAAGTACGCTACAAGTTTGTATTTGCAAGTATCAAAATATATGACATAAATGGCCGAATCTTTCGATCGCATTGACTTACAAGTTTAAAGTGTTTACACCGCCAAGGGACTATACAGCTTAGTATGTGAAATAAATTTCAACTCGATACGTCTGTCCGGTACTGAGAAAAAGAGTTCTTAACAGTTGGACAAACAGACAGACCGACAAACAGACAGACGGATGGACGACGAAGCGATCCTGTAAGGGTTCCCTTTTTACCTGTTGAGATACGGAACCCTAAAAACATTCTGTCAGCGTCAAGAGCTGATGAGTGGCAGTGTCTTTCCATTGGATTAAGTTTTTCGTTCATTTGCAGCTCCGGTCCGCATCGGCAGAGTACGAAGAAGAGAAAGACAAGGCAGCTCCACACTCCCCATAGCAGGCGGGAATAGGACCTAGGAGCCAGCCTCGTCGCGGACTGACTGCAGTGTCACTCACGCATTATCTCAAGAATGGAAAGGGGTGTAAATCTACTTCTACCGTTATAAACAATTTAGATATGTTAGCTACAGTTCATACGCAGTAACGTAAGGCGTAAAACGCACCAAACGTACACTGGCCAGCGACTTTTCGAAATATAGGAGTTGACGTCATTTATTTTGAAGTATAGCAACAACTGTGAGCAATAATCATAATAACCCCTCCCCCCCCCCCCTCATTACCAAGCTGTGTTGTATGACTATAAGAACACCAACGACAGAGATGGATGTAGCTTTGTTTCATCTACATAGAACAAATTTTTATGCAAATCGTATGACTTGAAATTTCACTCCCCGCGTGTTGTACGATTCGAGCTGGCGTGGAGCGACCAGCACATCTGTATTTGTTAGTACCCAGAGGGAGGGCCCTAGACGTTAGAACTACTTAAACCTAACTAACCTAAGGACATGACACACATGCATGCCCGAGAGCTTCAGACAGACACGTCGTATCAGTATGTGGGCGTAACGTAGCAAACCGCTTTGATATGGAACGAGCATGTGGGCACTGAGGTAGAGTACGCGAATGGTCGACTTTGATTTATTTAGAATATCTGTAAAGGAGACCTATAAAGAAGACCTACTCTTGAGTTCTGCTCTTGTGTTTTGAGTCCCGTCCAGGCCAGATTAAAGACAGACATCGAAGCAATTCAAAAGCGAGCTGTTAGATTTGTTACCGGCAGTTAGAAAAACAAGTACGTATTACAGAAACGATTCGGGTTTTCAAATGGGAATCCCTGGAGCGAAGGAGACGTTCTTTTCTGGGAACACTACTGAGAAAATTTAGAGAATCGACTTTTGAAACTGACTGCAGAACATTCCTACTGCCGCCAACATACTATTCGCTTAAGGATCAGGAAGGTAAGATACGAGAAGTTGGAGGTCGGTCTGAGGGACAGAGACAGTCGTTATTCCCTCGCTCTGTTAGCGAGTGGAGCAAGAAAGGCAACAACTAGTAGTGGTACAGGGTGCCCTTCGCCACACACCGTACGGTGACTTGCGGAATATGTATGTATGTACATGCAGATGTAATTCTATTTTATTTAACTAAATTTCCATATTACAAACTTGCACAAGAGTTTTATCTGCATATTCCATTCCACTGGGAACTATCAAGAATCTGCTCCACAGCATTGTCGAACATTGTGGGAGAGATCATTTGGTTCACACTACTAAGAAAGGTTGTCAAAAAGTTCTTTGTTGGCATACCCTCGCATCAAATGACGAAAATTACGTAGTGCAACAATTGGAGAACGAGCACTCTTGCGAAATCTGACAGTCATTCGTTAGAAGTAAGGTTAGTAAGAATTTTGATAGCTTAGTTCTGTATCATAACATTGTTTTACACTTACGCTGCTTCTTTGGCCTGTCAGATTTTGTCTCTTCGTATTCTACTGTCTTACCACCCTTTAACTTCTTCTTCTTCACCATGATGAACATACCACTGCGTGGTAGACTTTTTCAGAATGAAGACTAGCTGATTTTGGAGGTAGAACATGTCCTGAACTGCCAAAATGTAGACCTCTACAACCGAGGTCTCTGGCAAGACATCCATCGATGGAGAAAATGGGCCCCATTCTAGGGTGAGTAAGCAGTAAAGTACCCGAAGATGGTGAAACGTCAACGTTCGAAATGCTTCGTGCTTTTTAATAAGCAAAAGCACGATTTGTGATTGAAGGCAGATGTTTAATCTTTTTATATTCTACAGAATTTTCTTGCCGTTACTTTTGAATAAAAATACGCTCTACTACAGGGTGTTACAAAAAGGTGCGGCCAAACTTTCAGGAAACATTCCTCACACACAAATAAAGAAAAGATGTTATGTGCACATGTGTCCGGAAACGCTTAATTTCCATGTAAGAGCTCATTTTAGTTTCGTCAGTATGGAGCACGGAACATTCCAGCCTATGACTCGCGACTAGGGAAGACCTAGAACGACGAGGACACCTGCAATGGACGAGGCAATTCTTCGTGCAGTTGACGATAATCCTAATGTCAGCGTCAGAGAAGTTGCTGCTGTACAAGGTAACGTTGACCACGTCACTGTATGGAGAGTGCTACGGGAGAACCAGTTGTTTCCGTACCATGTGCAGCGTGTGCAGGCACTGTCAGCAGCTGATTGGCCTCCACGGGTACACTTCTGCGAATGGTTCATCCAACAAAGTATCAATCCTCATTTCAGTGCAAATGTTCTCTTCACGGATGAGGCTTCATTCCAACGTGATCTAATTGTAAATTTTCACAATCAACATGTGTGGGCTGACGAGAATCCGCACGCAATTGTGCAATCACGTCATCAACACAGATTTTCTGTGAACGTTTGGGCAGGCATTGTTGGTGATGTCTTGATTGGGCCCCATGTTCTTCCACCTACGCTCAATGGAGCACGTTATCATGATTTCATACGGGATACTCTACCTGTGCTGCTAGAACATGTGCCTTTACAAGTACGACACATGTGGTTCATGCACGATGGAGCTCCTGCACATTTCAGTCGAAGTGTTCGTACGCTTCTCAACAACAGATTCGGTGACAGATGGATTGGTAGAGGCGAACCAATTACATGGCCTCCACGCTCTCCTGACCTCAACCCTCTTGGCTTTCATTTATGGGGGCATTTGAAAGCTCTTGTCTACGCAACCCCGGTACCAAATGTAGAGACTCTTCGTGCTCGTATTGTGGACGGCTTGTGATACAATACGCCATTCTCCAGGGCTGCATCAGCGCATCAGGGATTCCATGCGACGGAGGGTGGATGCATGTATCCTCGCTAACGGAGGACATTTTGAACATTTTCTGTAACAAAGTGTTTGAAGTCACGCTGGTACGTTCTATTGCTGTGTGTTTATTCCATGATTAATGTGATTTGAAGAGAAGTAATAAAATGAGCTCTAACATGGAAAGTAAGCGTTTCCGGACACATGTCCACATAACATATTTTCTTTCTGTGTGTGTTAGGAATGTTTCCTGAAAGTTTGGCCGTACCTTTTTGTAACACCCTGTATACGTAATTGCTCAAATGCTTGAAGAAATCCCCCTCTGGAAAGCAGTAAATCGAGACGCGCGCAACTTTTTAGTTGCCAGCTGAAAAACAGTGCACAGAAATGCGACCTATAATATTCACACTGACTGACTCAAGATTTTATGTTATTTGTAGTAAGAATACTAGATATTTTTACCATTGCTGAGGGAAAGCAGTACGCCCGTCATCGTAACATTGTTTTACACTTACGCTGCGTCTTTGGCCTGATCTAAAGCTGCGTTTACACTGAACGGACGACTCTAGCACAACCGGCCCCTAGCACAACCATTTCACGAGGCAAGTCTCACATAGCGTAAATGTAGTCCCCACCACGAAAAGTGCTGCACGAGGCTGTGTCGCGGTACACCAGACCTCTGTGGGATTTTGGGCGCGAAACACTGTGCTTCGCTTCGCATTATTGCGTACTGTGAAGTTCGTGAGACGTGAGGTCGAACACGCTTGCAGACAGAGCGCGACCATACCCTTCCCTTGCCAGGGCTGACGGCTCACGCTTTTCGTACCTGTTTCGAGCATCGTTCCTCTCTGCGTAAATGCGAGACAGCTGTCTTGCGAAGCTATCTTGCGCAACAATCTCGCGAGGTAAGTGTCGCTTCGTGTAAGAGCACCTAAAGCTGTGTTCACTCCTGACTTCCCGTGCGGTTAAAGGCGCTGCAGTCTGGAACCGCAGGACCGCTACGGTCGCAGGTTCGAATCCTGCCTCGGGCATGGATGTTTGTGATGTCCTTAGGTTAGTTAGGTTTAACTAGTTCTAAGTTCTAGGGGACTAATGACCTCAGCAGTTGAGTCCCATAGTGCTCAGAGCCATTTGAACCATTTGAACTCCTGACTTCTTTCACATTGTTAACAACGCCGGACGTCGTTTCTGTTGTGCCTGGTGCATGCTCACAAACGAGATGAGCATAAAGTTGCTATGTTAGCTCTATTAAAACGCCCATTTCTGCCCTTGTCTACGTGCTAGCCATCTTATCCTGTCTGGATTATATATAAAAAGTTCAGCATAAATGAACATCATATAAGGCAAAAACGATAGTTGCATGTACAATCCATATGGTCATCAGCTTCTAAAACTTCCATTACAAATAGTGTGATACAAATTACTATAGTCTTCCACATAAGATAAAAATTATTTCATGATTGTCAAGTTTTAGTAGAACTCCGAGATTATTCTTCGTGGACGCCTGCTCCTGTTCAGTAGTAGATGTTTTAGAAGCCACGAAATACCAAGATTTCAAACAAGAATATCTAAAATATCCTACTGTAGGTAGTACAAGCTGTTAGTAAATAAAGCGCAAAAGTCATTTGTTTACTGCAGTATTACCGTTAAATGTTCTGTACCTCATATACGTGCGCGCGCGCGCGTGTGTGTGTGTGTGTGTGTGTGTGTGTGTGTGAGTGTACATGTATGTAAAGCAAGCATGTAAATTCATTTTTGTGCAGACGATCATACAGAACATTTATAAAGCCACTGCTCTACTGTGGACTTACAACCGTCGTTTACGTTGTAACTAGCTGGCGTACCCGGCATTGCACTGGTATTAATTTTGCCTATTTACTATTACAAACGAAAACAAAAAAAAATAACTGTGTTTGTAGTGAAGTATCAAAAAATTTCATTTCCATGAATCATGAAAAATCTTTGAAATTATGAAACTGCTGTGCAAAGAAATGTGCATTATCGGTTTCGCCTACAGCCGTATGTTTTTCGCAGCTGAAAGCAACCAAAAGCGCCGGCAGGTGTCAGGGATTCCCTTGACTCGACTGCAGGAATGTTTAGTAGTAAAAGAACAAATGTACTTAAACTTCATGCATAGGAGTCAGTTTTTCATGCATCTCAGCGTTTATGACGTCATATCTCTTGAACTATGTGTCATACAATAACATATTTGTGTAAGTGCATTCGACGGGATATGTGGATACTGCCTGCAAAACGTGTTGCGAATAGAATTAGTAGAAAAGATGTAATAAATTTAAATGCGATGCACTATGCGGCAATTTTTCAAGCATTTTAGTGTTTAAGATTCAGAATGGTTCAAATGGCTCTAAGCACTATGGGACTTAACATCGGAGGTCATCAGTCCCATAGACTTAGAACTAGTTAAATCTAACTAACCTAAGAACATCAGACACATCCATGCCCGAGGCAGGATTCGAACCTGTGACCGTAGCAGCAGCGCGGTTCTGGACTGAAGCACGGCCGGCAGTGTTTAAGAAGTCATATCTCCTGAGCTATATGTGGTGCCATGATACACTTTTGTAAGTGCATTTAGCGGCATGTCTGGACACTGTTTGCGAGATTTATTACGAATACAGTTAGTTGCAGATAAGTAATGCATTTAAACGTCATGCATGATGTGACAGTTTTCACACGTCTCATTGTTTATGGTATCATATCTCATGAACTAGATAGGTAGGCGGTTCTTAACTCCACAGGGGGCGTTGCCTGACAGTAATGCATATATGTACCAAGTTTGGTTGAAATCAGTCAAATGGTGCAGTATTTATGGATATCCTGAAGTCTTTACCTGCAAATACTTTATTTATTGATATTTAACTATAACAAACCGTACCAAGAACGAAGCGTTTTTAATACATCTTGAAAGTATCATTGCCTTGAAAAAGCATACTTTGATAACATGCAAGTTGAAACAGGGAAACAACCAAATTCTTTAACCCCCAGTGTGACATTTCCCATCACCTTCTTACAACAAATCGTGCCAATAACGACGCGTTTTCAAGAGCTCCTCAATGTGCTGCTACTTTGAATCAGCATATACTTATAGGGCATTAGTATAACATAAAACCCACCTAATATGAGCTTCAATTGAATACGACGAAATACAATATGGCGTCTCCGAAATTCTGCTTGTGACGTAGAACTCGATATGGTGTTTCAATGGTCACGTTATTCTAAACAAAATAAATATCTGACTAGTCTTATTCAGTATTTCACCCTACAGAATCCTGTGGAAGGTGAAATTCCAAGTTGTGACGTCACATCTGCTTGTCCACGAATGCTTTTCCGTCCGGTGTGAGGATGGCCTAAGGACAGTACACTGCCACGCTTGGCATCAAGTGTGTCGTATATTCTGAATTGTTAAAATTCACCGTGAAACCTTCAGCTGTCATTTATTTTACACAATTTGCTACCAAGAAGGAGTTCTGCGACTTAAACGAAAGTTGGTGGACCTGCTTCTAAACCTGAAAAATGACATCGATTCAAATTTCGCACCAGTTGGATAAGAATGGCGCCAGTAGCGCCACTAATAAGATAAGGTAATGATTGCTTTAAATGCATGCCGTAACAGCCATGAGCTTAATTACATTTGACATGAGGTGTGGCGAGCTGATGTTAGTCAAGCATGCCTTTAAGACGACAAGAACACCATATCAATACTTCACTGAGTTTGAATGATGTCGTGTAGTAGGGCTACGGGAAGCTAGATATTCCTTCTGCGATATTGCACAAGGACTTGGCAAGAAGATAGCCACTGTACATGAGTGCTGGCAGCAGTGTTCACGAGAATGCACGGGCTCTGGACAGCCACGTAGCACTACCGAGAGGTAAGACCAAAGCGTTCAGGGTATGGCTCTGGAGCGTCATATTGCATCCGCAGCAGCAATCTGAGCAGCAGTTAGCACAACGGTCACACATCGAACTGTTAGAAATCGGTTACTTCAAGGACAACTCCGAGCCAGACGAACTGAAGCGTGTATTCCATTGACCCCAAACCACCGCCATTTGTGACTTCTGTGGTGTCAGGCCAGAGCTCACTGGAGAGCTGGATGGAGGTCTGTTGTATTTTCTGATGAGAGCTGGTTCTGTATCGGTGCTAGTGATGGCAGTGTGTCGGTTCGAAGGAGAGTAGTTGAGGGCCTGCAACCAACCTGTCTGCGTGCTAGACACACTGGATCTCGTCTGGACTTATGGTCCGAGGTGCGATTTCGTATGACAGCAGGAGCAATATCGTGATTATCCTACGCTCCTTGACTGAAAAATCGTAAGTCAGTCTGGTAATTCGACCTGTTGTGCTGCCATTCGTGAAGAGAATTCCATGCTGTGTTTTCTAGCAGGACAACGCTCATCCACATACCGCTGTTTTAAACCAACATGCTCTAGAGAATTTCGACACTTTGCCTTGGCCTGCTCGACCACCAGATCTATCACCAATCGAGCAGCATGTATTGTACACCATCGGACGAAAAATCCAGCTTCATCCACAAACAGTAGTAACCGTCCCTGTATTGGACGACAAAGTGAAAAGGAGAGGAATTACATTACACACAACCTGTACAACATAATGGATGCATGTTTGCATGCTTGCTTCAACATTAATGTACTTATTATTTATTAATGTACTAGCATTTCAAATCGGCAATGGTTTACCACGTGTTTGCTTTAACTCGTGATCTTGCAATGTTAATCACTGAAATGAGCTACCTGGAGAAATGTATTCTCAAAATTTCATTACTCTACATTAAATATTTTTTGGTGTTGCGACTTTTTTGCCGGCAGTGTAGCATATACACTACTGGCCATTAAAATTGCTACACCACGAAGATGACGTGCTACAGACGCGAAATTTAACCGACAGGAAAAAGATGCTGTGATATGCAAATGATTAGCTTTTCAGAGCATTCACACAAGGTTGGCGCCGGTGGCGATACCTACAACGTGCTGACATGAGGAAAGTTTCCAACCGATTTCTCATACACAAACAGGAGTTGACCGGCGTTGCCTGGTGAAACGTTGTTGTGATGCCTCGTGTGAGGAGGAGAGATGCGTACCATCACGTTTCCGACTTTGATAAAGGTCGGATTGTAGACTGTCGCGATTGCGGTTAATCGTATCGCGACATTGCTGCTCGCATTGGTCGAGATCCAATGGCTGTTAGCAGAATATGGAATCGGTGGGTTCAGGAGGGTAATACGGAACGCCGTGTTGGATCCCAACGGCCTCGTATCACTAGCAGTCGAGATGACAGGCATCTTATCCGCATGGCTATAACGGATCGTGCAGCCACGTCTCGATACCTGAGTCAACAGATGGGGACGTTTGCAAGAAACAACCATCTGCACGAACAGTTCGACGACGTTTGCAGCAGCATGGACTATCAGCTCGGAGACCACGGCTGCGGTTCCCCTTGACGCTGCATCACAGACATGACCGCCTGCAATGGTGCACTCAACGACGAACCTGGGTGCACGAATGGCAAAACGTCATTTTTTCGGATGAATCCGGGTTCTGTTTACAGCATCATGATGGTCGTATCCATGTTTGGCGACATCGCTGTGAACACACATTGGAAGCGTGTATTCTTCATGGCCATACTGGCGTATCACCCGGCGTGATGGTATGGGGTGCCATTGGTTACACGTCTCGGTCACCTCTTGTTCGCATTGACGGGACTTTGAACAGTGGACGTTACATTTCAGATGTGTTACGACCTGTGGCTCTAGCCTTCATTCGATCCCTGCGAAACCCTACATTTCAGCAGGATAATGCACGACCGCATGTTGCAGGTCCTGTACGGGCCTTTCTGCATACAGAAAATGTTCGACTGCTGCCCTGGCCAGCACATTCTCCAGATCTCTCACCAATTGAAAACGTCTGGTCAATGGTGGCCGAGCAACTGGCTCATCACAATACGCCAGTCACTACTCCTGATGAACTGTGGTATCGTGTTGAAGCTGCATGGGCAGCTGTACCTGTACACACCATCCAAGCTCTGTTTGACTCAATGCCCAGGCGTATGAATGCCGTTATTACGACCAGTGGTGGTTGTGCTGGGTACTGATTTCTCAGGATCTACGCACCAAAATTGCGTGAAAATGTAATCATATTTCAGTTCTAGTATAATATATTTGTCCAATGAATACCCGTTTATCATCTGCATTTCTTCTTCGTGTAGCAATTTTAATGGCCAGTAATTATATGTAAGTACCTTAAGTGCTCGTTCACCAGTGGCACAATACTGCACTGTGGAATGAATGTGGGCCACCACCGGACGTCGGTCACTGGGCGGAGGGCTGGCTTTACGGCGGCAGTTGCCAGCTCGTTGTAGAAAACGTGCGGCCGTCCCAATCCGTACGCCACGCGGCGTTTAGTTTAGCAGGTGGTGACGCGCTCCATTGTGCGGCGTTTTATGGCGCATAAATGGCTGGTCGTAACGGCGAGGACGGCCGCCGCTCTTCAAATGTTCTCGCAGAACAGCGTGAGTGCGAGGCGGTACAGCTGCATCCACAGGCGTGCGGTAGCTAATACGAGCAGCTCCATAAAGCCACGACAGCAAACACCTCTCAGGGCGCCGTGAAGGTCCAGCCTTGTTGCATCATGCAGATTATCCGTACACCCTTTATCTCACAACGGACACGCCTTAGCGCGTATGCATCTTCGGAAGTACATGCAGAATGTTCTATTGCATTTTTCTTTCGAGACGAGAAAATTTCCCATAGTGCTCCGCATGCTACGAAAGCATCTTCGATTTGTACATGTCTTCATCCCGCGAGGACTGTGCAGTTGTATGAAATCTACATCTACACTACGCAGAACACCTTACAGTGTATGGTGATGGGTACTTCGTGTACCACTAACGGCAACTGTAGTAGCGAATGGTTCACGGGAAGAATGGCTGTTATAGCCCTCCGCGTGACCTAGAATCTCTCTACGTTTACCTTCATGATGTTTTCGCGACGTATACAATGACAGCCAAAAGTAGCAAAGCCAAAATATAATTAATGTAAACTAATAAAATTTGAGGAATAAATTTGCCTAGGTGACGTATTTAAGTGATTAACATAGCACAGGTTAATGTAAGCGCTAGATAAGCCATTGCAAATCTGAAATGCTGGTACATAAATGAGCGGTGAAACCGCCAGAATGTTGAACGCAAAGTGGATCGTGCATGTATTGTGTTGTACAGGTGCCGGATGTCAGCTATGGGATGCAGTTACATGTCTGTGGCACTTGGTCGGTCAGTACAAGGACAGTTAATACTGACTGTGGATGACGCTGGAACTGTCGTCTGATGATGTCCCATATGTACTCGACTGGTGACAGATCTGGTGATCAAGTAGGTCAATCCGACATGAGCCGGCCGCTAGTGGCCGTGGGGTTCTAGGCGCTTCAGTCTGGAACCGCGTGACCGCTATGGTCGCAAGTTCGAATCCTGCCTCGGGCATGGATGTGTGTGATGTCCTTAGGTTAGTTAGGTTTAAGTAGTTCTACGTTCTAGGGGACTGATGACCTCAGATGTTGAGTCCCATAGTGCTCAGAGCCAATCCAACATGTCAACACTATGTAGAGCATGCTGGGTTACAACAGCGGTATGTTTGCAGGCGTTAACATCTGAGGTCATCAGTCCCCTACAACTTAGAACCAATTCAACCTAACTAACCTAACGACACCACACATATCCATGCCCGAGGCAGGATTCGAACCTGCGGACCGAAAACACCCCCTGGAATTCTCTTCATGAATGGCATGTAGAGCATGCTGGGTTACAACAGCGGTATGTTTGCAGGCGTTAACATCTGAGGTCATCAGTCCCCTACAACTTAGAACCAATTAAACCTAACTAACCTAACGACACCACACATATCCATGCCCGAGGCAGGATTCGAACCTGCGGACCGAAAACACCCCCTGGAATTCTCTTCATGAATGGCAGCACAACAGGTCCAATCACCAGACTGACGTAAGAATTTGTGAATTTAAATTGGGATTTTATTACAGAAGGTATCTTGGGTTGACCTACCATTTAATTAATCTGAATGTTTGCTTGAAAAAAAAATAGTAGATAGGCCTCAATTGAGGAATAATTAATGAAATTTTGATTACCTTGATAATTGTTGATTAATTCTGTAGGAGAATCAGCTTTCGAAATGCTGCTAAACACGCTAAAAATCATACAAGTGTCAGCTAAGCTGACTCAGAGGAGCCTTGATAGGGAACTGGGTAAACAGCGGTGAGCTATTGAGCATCAGGAATCGATCCTCCTGTACATATATTTCATGATCAAATCTGTAAAAGGGGAGCACATTAGCAAACGTATATTTAACATCAAAGCCTTAACCTACCAGGTAGTGAATGTTGGTCCTACCAGGTAGTGAAAAGGTCCGAGATACATACGTGAACAACACGATTATTTGAAACCAGGAGTCCCCTAGGAATTCAGACTAACCATTCGTCACAGAAAAAGAAGTCTTTCAATAATTTAATGAGGGTAATAAGATCCAAATTGTGAATATTTTAACAGAAAATTATTCCCAAATTTATAAAAAAAAAACGTGTGACTGCAATTAAGGACACTGAACAGGAGCTACATCATCCAAAATATTCTTGCAAAAGATGGGAGACACCGAAAATCAGTAATAACCACATGGCTACCCACTATTAAGAAAAATCAATAAAATATAACAGGAGAATTTACTTAAGCAAGGAAACTAGTTCAACTGGTAGCAAAGAATACCAGAGCAGAATCTCACGAACAGAACACGTGGCAACGGCTACCAACCATGCACAAATAATTTCACTCAAATCTGCACAAAACGCAGTAGCTATTTTCTTAATATGACTACCGAATGTTAAAACCATACGTACTGCGCAAATCAGTTACACGATTTATTCAGGAATCTAGTCAGACTCATAGATCCACGTGGCCTCGTACCCCACAATCATAAAATTATAGAGCGCAAAGAAAGCACAGCTATAAATTCCAAAAATCGAGAAATTATTCACAATTCCCGCCTAAACAAGGTATCACGAATTATTCTATAACAGCTGACACCTACTAAGAAATGAATTAACGACTCAGTTAAGCTGAAACTTAACACAATCACAAAATTACAAAGCCAAGGACTAAAACTAGATGTTACCTCTTCGACTATTTCCAGAGCACTGTGGCTGCTCGCTACTCACCGACAGTCGCCACCGCGGACCGGAAGCCGTTACACAGACAATATGCATGTTCTACCTGTGCCAACTTAACAAAAGCGACGGATCGTCGTTCGCCGTGTCTCTCTGATCCAGAAGAGTTCCCCTTTGCTATACGCGAAAGTCGGCTGTCCCTATATACTGAGAAACTTACCCCAAGGCCAAAGACATATAGAAACTCAAGCAGAAAACAAACACGCTTCCGAGCAGACAACAACAAGGAACGGAACGAGAACAACGTAGGGTGACAACGCAAATATATGATGATTTACTTTCCTGTTTGAAATTAAATGCTTAATAGGCATCTAGCTAATATGGAAGATATTTAGATACGAAATACAGTTGAGATACGGTAATTTATAATGCCATCCACGAACGATGGCAGTTCGCGCAGGTCGAGAAATGGACGGCGATTGCATTGTAGCCGGTTCCAAGCGACAACTGCGGCACGCGTATACAAGAGCTTTTCGCCTGATGAAAGCGTGTACCCTGCAGATTATGCCTCTGACTTGCCTGTGTAAAATATGTGGCTTAGCACCACCGTCAACCATGACAACTTGCGACACTTGGAATAAATTTTCACTAAATAACTCGCTACGATCCCATTTAATACTCGCTTTGGTTACGATATTCACAACAGAGCGCACCACTGTACGTTCAGTGGCTGATGGAGAACTAGTGACGTAGATGCACAGAACAAGCCTAAACTGGACCACCATCGTTTGTGACCCCAACGGCAGTATTGAAATATCACTATGAGTGCCAGATATATCACTCAGCTGTTCGACTTCCTCTCATTTTGAATTTCTGGGAGAACCGACACATAAGCGATGCTGTTCAGAAATGTAAATCCTGAAAGTCAATGAAGCGACTTGTATACTACTACTACTACTACTATTACTACATTTATACTCCGCAAGACATCCAACGGTGTGTGGCGGAGGGCACTTTACGTGCCACTGTCATTACCTCCCTTTCATGTTCCAGTCCCGTATGGTTCGCGGGAAGAACGACTGCCGGAAAGCCTCCGTGCGCGCTCGAATCTCTCTAATTTTACATTCGTGATCTCTTTGGGAGGTATGAGTGGGGGGAAGCAATATGTTCGATACCTCATCCAGAACCGCACCCTCTCGAAATCTGGACAGCAAGCTACACCAGGTAGCAGAGCGCCTCTCTTGCAGAGTCTGCACTTGAGTTTGCTAAACATCTCCGTAACGCTATCACGCTTACCAAATAACCCTGTGACGAAACGCGCCGCTCTTCTTCGGATCTTCTCTACCTCCTCCGTCAACCCGACCTGGTACGGATCTCACACTAATGAGCAATACTCAAGTATAGGTCGAACGAGTGTTTTGTAAGCCACTTCCTTTGTTGATGGACTACATTTTCTAAGGACTCTCCCAATGAATCTCAACCTGGCACCCGCCTTACCAACAACTAATTTTATATGATCATTCCACTTCAAATCGTTCCGTACGCATACTCCCAGGTATTTTACAGAAGTAACTGCTACCAGTGTTTGTTCTGCTATCATGCAATCATACAATAAAGGATCCTTCTTTCTATGTATTCGCAATAAATTACATTTATCTATGTTAAGTGTCAGTTGCCACTTCCTGCACCAAGTGCCTATCCGCTGCAGATCTTCCTGCAAATTCGCTGCAATTTTCTAATGCCGCAACTTCTCTGTATACTACAGCATCATCCGCGAAAAGCCGCATGGAACTTCCGACGCGATCTACTAGGTCATTTATATATGTTGTGAAAAGCAATGGTCCCATAACACTCCCCTGTGGCACGCCAGATGTTACTTTAACGTCTGTAGACGTCTCTCCATTGTGAACAACATGCTGTGCTCTGTTTGCTAAAAACTTTTCAATCCAGCCACACAGCTGGCCTGATATTCCGTATTTTCTTACTTTGTTTATCAGGCGACAGTGCAGAACTGTATCGAACGCTTTCCGGAAGTCAAGGAAAATGGCATCTACCCGGGAGCCTGTATCTAATATTTTCCGGGTCTCATGAACAAATAAAGCGAGTTGGGTCTCACACGATCGCTGTTTCCGGAATCCATGTTGATTCCTACAGAGTAGATTCTGGGTTTCCAGAAATGACATGATACGTGAGCAAAAAACAGACGTATAGAGACGCTTTAGTTCATAACAAAATTTCAGCACAATTTACAAAATTTCAGCACAATTTGAGTAATCTCGCATGTCAGCAAAATTGCCATGCTTGTAAATTTCTTTTAAAATAGTCTTCCTTGTACAGTTTCAATTTAATAACAGTGCCGTCAACTCACCGCTCCTTGTCTTTCTTTTAACTTGCTTCAGTGTTTGTTAAACTGTTTTGTTGTTATGGATGCACTTAGACTAAAATTTTGTATGTGTTTTACTCTCTAAATGCAGTAAGTCACCTTCTGAGCAGTGTTGAAAAATATAGAGATTGTTATATAAATTACACTGATTTCTCGTTCCTCTGATTGCCTTCTGGTTATTCTGTTATCGTGATTTGAACTCTCTTCAGTAACTGTAAAAAGGTTACCTATTGGTAACTATGTGTTCAAACGCCGTCTGCGTTTTCTGTTAGCTGCTTTTCCTTTCTTTAATTTCCTTCAGCGATTTTAAGAGGATTATATACTGATGATACAAAAATATTTCGCAACTATGTGTTGAACAACTATCAATAAAATCTTTGGCGATATTCCTGGCATTTCCATTCCATTTTTCCATTTCTACCGCCGCCCCCCCCCCCCCCCCCCCGCTCACCCGCTCATTAATTTGCATTTGCTCGGAATATATTCGTTAAGTCTCCTACGAACGTACGTTCTGGGAATTTGCGTAGTAAATCACACAGTGACACACAACGCCCCTCTTGTGGCGTCTGTTACTCTTGTGGGTTGTGTCTTCCCTCTTCCCTCTATCTGTCTCATCAGGCAACAGTCCCACACTGAGGATCAGTACTCAAGGTCGGTAGAAAGAGGTTTTTATTAGCTCTGAAAACCTTTCTTTCATTTCTTCTCCAGAGCTCCTGTGACGTCATGTCAAATCCGACTAACAGATGTTAGACCATGGGTAGCTGAATTTACTAATCCCGATTATCTTCTTTTCTTGTGTTCCCACACTATCTTGTAAGCAAAATAACATATAACGGGCGAAGCGAGGACATAAGAAGCAGACTAGGCAGGCAAAGAAGAATCAAATATAAGCCTTAATTTGATGAAGAAATTTCTGAGAATGTACGTTTGGAACGGAACTTTGTATGGTAGTGAATCTACGCTTTCTTAGCGGTGCGCGCCACGGGACAAATAACGTGAGGCATTCCTACATAGATTTACTCGGAAACTAGATTTATTCAAAAGCTCTTTTTTTTGCCGGACGCGGTTTAGTCGCCGGAGCTGCTACTCGTGGTCAGAAATTTTGATGTTAAGATTTTTCTGCCGTAGTCGAACCAAGGAGCAAACTAAAGAAAGACGAAAGAAATCAGGAGTAGCAGCTGAGGCTCACATATCGTTGGTTTCTTGTTATAAATTACGTCCTATGAATGTGTACTGTTTCAAAGCACCAACACATTGAGAATCTCTCGAAACCACGTCGTTCTTGGTGCTATTTGTTACGCCTAACCACTAGTCAATGAAGTATCCGCGGTTAAAGGCTTCAAAACATCATAATCTCGATGCCTCAAGCTGACGGCAGGGCAGTGGCTAGAGGAGCAGAGTTTGCAATATCGAAGCTAGTTCACCCGTGTCATTCTACCTCCATTTTTTTTTATTCACCTTCTCGTTTTCTAAATGATTCTCGCTTTTTCTTATTAATGCAACAGAAGTACGTTCTGCATATTAGATATTACGTAGATACAAGTGTGCTTTTTCTCAAGAGTGAGTCGTTCGAATGTGTGAACATGCTAGGGAATTTGGACCAAAGCTGTTTTCGAAGCCACTACATGATTCGATCACATTTCAGTACTTATATATTCTTCCAGAAACCTTTCCAGATGTCGGGACACGCAAATTCTTCATTGTATTGTATTGTATTGTATGTTAACCGGGGACCTAGAAACGATGGTGAGGCTCGTCCCCGCCGCAGCCGCAGTGGTCCACAACCCCACGACGACTACCGCAGTCCACTTTACCCCTCCGCCGGCCGCGGTGTCCGAGCGGTTCTAGGCGCTACAGTCGCGGTGGCCGAGCGGTTCTTGGCACTACAGTCTGAAACCGCGCGACCGCTACGGTCACAGGTTCGAATCGTGCCTCGGGCATGGATGTGTGTGATGTCCTTAGGTTAGTTAGGTTTAAGTAGTTCTAAGCTCTACCCCTAGAACTGATGACCTTAGAAGTTAAGTCCCATAGTGCTCAGGGCCATTCGAACCATTTCACCCCTCCGCCGCCCCACACCGAACCTAGGGTTATTGTGCGGGTCGGCCCCCGGTGGACCCCCAGGGAACGTCTCACACCAGACGAGTGTAACCCCTGTGTTTGCGAGGTAGAGTAATGGTGGTGCACGTGTACGCGGAGAACGTGTTTGCGCAGCAATCGGCGACATTGTGGCGGAATAAGGGGAACCAGCCAGCATTCGCCGAGGCAGATGGACAACCGCCTAAAGGCCATCCACAGACTGGCCGGTTCACCGGACCTCGACACAAATCCGCTGGGCGGATTCGTGCCGGGGACCAGGCTCTCCTTCCCGCCCGGAAAGCCGTGCGTTTAGACCGCCTGGCCAACCGGGCGGGCTATTTCTTCATAATATTGTGTGCACAAAGATGAAGTATGGAAAATTTAACAACAATATTGCAGTAAATAAATGATTTTTTGTGTTTCTCTACAAGACAGCTTGGACTACTTGCATTAGCATATTTTGCGTTTTTTTTTTCTTTTAGTGTGTTGTATTACATGTTCAAAAATACTGTTAGTGAACAGAAGCAGCGATCTAATAAGAATGACCTTAGAATTTTACTAGAGAAGAATGTTTATAAATTGTATCTTAAGTGCAAGATTATTGTAAAAATGTACTTGGCACAGATGTATGCATGTCCGAAGGGACATATCAGGGTAATTCTGAACAACACACGCGCGTGCTCTATAGTATCACATTGCAGATATTCGTCGCATCATTTGTAATGAATTTTTAAAGGCCGATGGCGTAACTGGGTGGAAATGAACTGTACTTTTGGCAGTATATCGCGTTCGTGTATATATATTACTAATAGCACAACATGACGAACAAATGCACGCGGAGGGTAATGTGCGTTTTAATAGAGCAGTTTTATGCCCGTCCATTTTCGTAAACAGCGTGTGTGTTTTGCGAGCCAGATGTAGCCGACAGCCCCTGATGGAGAGTACTGCTGACGCAAATCATGACAAGGAGCACGTTACATGTGATGCAGCGACTTGACGATAAGAAACACGTCCCGTGTGACGACGATTGTAAAGTGCTTCTATTACACACTAAGCGAGACTTACTTTGCAAGGTTGTTGCACAAAGCTGATCCATATGACAGCTCGCTAATAGAGAGCGAAACATTGCGCGAAACGGGCAGGAAAATGGTGAGCTGTCGGTTCTGGCGAGACAACCAGGTGGTCTCTCTCTGTCGCACTTCCTTGTGCCGTAAACGTTTTCGCTCTCATGTCTCGCGCGCAACGCGGAACGCCCAAAATCTGACAGCGGTCTGGCACGCCGCGGAACGGCCTCGCACAACACGTTTCGTGGTGAGGACGACATTACACTAGGCGAGATATTCTTCACGCACCTGTTGTGCTACGGTCTTTCGTGTAGTGTGACTGTCGCGTTAGTTCTGGATGACGCTGGCACGCGTTTCGTGTTATTAATTTGCCGAGAGGGATTTCTTCGTGCATCACTTGTCTTCATCACAAGTCGTTGTACTCACTACTCAGCGTCGTGACCCCATGAGCCGAGAGTCTCCATCCCGGACAGTTACCAGGGACAGTCACCAGGCTCCCTTAGAGTCCGCTGAAGAGGGAGATCAGACACCTTGATTTGTTACAGTCACCTCATTGCTATTCTTTCCCACAGTTTCTTGCCCTCGATCTTCCCATCCATGACTATTTTCTCTAGAGTTTCTCCAGCTCTTCTCGCTATGTATCCAAAGAACTGGATAATATTCTGGTTGTCACGAGAAGAATTTCTACTCAAGAACTAACAAAAAAAGAATTTGTTAAATTTTTTAGAACATAAAAAGTAAAATCACCTGCTGTCACTCACAAATCGAGTGCATTTCGAATGGTGTCTACGACCTTTAACGTGATTGCGGCGACATATACCGGATGATTGAAAATGAAAGAACAGATTTCAATTGTTCATTACATACAAACTAAATGGTTCAAATGGCTCTAAGCACTATGGGACTCAACTTCTGAGGTCATTAGTCCCCTAGAACTTAGAACTAGTTAAACCTAACTAACCCAAGGACATCACGCACATCCATGCCCGAGGCAGGACTCGAACCAGCGACCGCAGCGGTCTCGCGGCTCCAGACCGCAGCGCCTAGAACCGCGTGGCCACTTCGACCGGCTACATACAAACTAAAAAAGGCAGAAACGCACTGCGCATGTCACTGGATAGAGGAAGGTTCAAAGCTCTGAAACAGCTGCACTGTTGTTTATTTGTGGTAACATGACGACTACACCGTAAGAAAATCATTTAGTATGTTGGAATCTGCGCGAAGTCAACCCATGGTCAAGTGCAACTGGGACTGCGTAAAAGACGGAATCTTTGTCCCACCTACGGAAGCTACTCTTCAGGAGCTGAGAAGTCGAATTGTTGAAGCTCTCGATTCAATAAACAGGGACCTGTTGGTTCGTGTGTGAGATGAAACTGCTGTTTCGGTGTTTCTCGAGCACCGCATAGTGCTCTTGTTAAGTTTATGTGGTGTAGTGTCTGTGCGAACATGAAACTACGGACCTTCCTCTATCGAATAACATGCGCAATGTGTTTCTTTTTTCATATTCTTTCCGTGATAAACAAGTGAACTCTGTTCTTCTTTTTGAATCGTCCTGCCCACTGACAAAACCGGGGGACCGATTAGCTCTCAGAGTCGGCATTGGGCGACAGTGAAAATATGCAGTAGTCGAACACGATCCGAGTTGTGAAGAAACCGTTAATTTTTGTGTCGTGATGGATACGGCACCGCGCCGCTGGTGCCCGTTGGGAAAATTTCAATTTTGCGACGCTCGTGTCTAGCACCTGGTGCGCCACATGGGGCGTGAGGCGGCCACGGGCCATCTATGTCAACAGGTCGACAGTTATTGTATAGAAAAAACGTGAATTAGTTACAAACTACGGCGTGCAACACACTTTATTCAAGGTGTAAACGTCACTACAGATACTCGGATGTAGGTTATGACATGTTCGATATGCCTGCCACCTTTGGGGAGGATGTGGCGCAAGATCAGATGAAGTGTTGGAACATCGCTGCTGTCGGTAACCTCCTGAATGGCTGTTTTCAGCTCATCAATGGTTTTGGATTGTTGTATACCTTGCCTTTAGTATAACTCCACAAAAAGCAGTCGCCTGTATTCGGATCCATAGAATATGGCAGGCATCGAGACCCATGCCAGTGGCCTATAGGTAACCCAGAGCTACTGCGTCGCCTTGCTCGATGACCAACTGGGCGCACCGCCTGTGTTGATTGTTGAAATTTATTATTATTAAGCATTGTGCTAAGATGTTTGTTCAGATGAAAATTGTAAGGAATGCGAGGTGCGACAATAAAGTAATGAGACTGATTTTCTTTTCAAGATGTGGCAACCCTACAGGCTTGCGTAGAATATCTTTGACCTTGGTCTATAAGCTGCTTCTAGTCCATGCGGCACATCGATGCAACTGCTCAGTCGTGAGTTGTCCTGTAATAAGTTAACACATGTTTGTGTCTCTCGTCACGGAAAAGGAACCGCATAATATTGCGCAACGGTATGCCATTTCTTTTTGCTTTAAATTGTGTGAAAACGCGACAACTTACAGTAAGCTTCAGAAGGCTTTTGGAGAGGAGGTTATGTCAAGAGCTCAAATTTTTCGTTGGCATAAAATGTTTAGTGAAGGCAGAACGAATGTTGAAGATGAAAACCACAGTGGACGACCATCAACATCACGGACGGATGTCAACTTGGCTAGGGTGTATCTTGCTTTAATTTTGGACAACAGTTTGTATATTCCTACAGGCCATAAAATACAATTAACATGTTGTCGACATAATGATATTAAAAGACAATTTTTCGCAGAGATCGGAAGCTAGCAAATGGTTCAAATGGCTCTGAGCACTATGGGACTTAACATCTGAGGTCATCAGTCCCCTAGAGCTTAGAACTACTTAAACCTAACTAACCTAAGGACATCACACACACCCATGCCCGAGGCAGGATTCGAACCAGCGACGGTGGCGGTCGCGCGGTTCCAGACTGAAGCGCCTAGAACCGCTCGGCCACACCGACCGGCCGAGAGCTACCAGAAAGTACTTACATTGCTAACTGTTCACAAAACGTAAGCCAGACAGCCAGCGATACAATTTCCGAAAGCTATCCCGTCAGCTTGCTTGTACATATAGTTATCACAAGAAATGAATTACAGGACATGGAAGTCTACTCACTTGTATCAGCGACACCTGGAATATTTAACGTTTTAAAATAGCATCTCCTCCCTAGGGAACACACGACTTGCCATCTGCGCCTACAAAGGCTGCCGGCCATCTCATTTATTTTAAGAGCTCCCAGTAACTCAACAAAATTGTTTTCACGTCAGTGCGTTTCAACTAACCTAACTCGAGAGCAGGATGTAGGCATTGTCGCTGTCGACTTCCAGTTCCTGTTGACAGAACTCCTTGCCAAAGGGCAGCTTCCTGCTCGGACTGTCCAAAGTTTATTTCCAATATGTGTTGCAAAATGCCTGCCAGCGTGGGAAACTCACTAGACCCTAACACAGCATAGCAGGGCCCTACCACAACTCATTTACAAAGATTATGGAAATACCAGCGCAACATCTCTGAGAGGGACAACATCCGTCTCCCCCAGATACCGGAAACTGGATCCACAATAGCTATGTGCTCAGTTCTGCTGAGGTATCGAGCAAAGACGTTAACCTCTTTTCGATTGTACTACACTACCAGAGAATTCTTCCAATGCATCTCAGTTTGGCACCGGACATCCCTGCGAATAACTGTATGTGGTCGTTTCCATTTCAAATGCCCTGTGTACAGACTTTATTTAGTGGATGTGACTGTTGAACATGATTGACATGTGAATAAACCTTTCAAGACAATGAAACGCTAGTGTTTCCTGTATAGGTCTGAGCTATACCTTTTTTACACCATAGACGCAGTATGCAACAAGGAACAGAATATACAAGACAAATCTAAATTCAATAATTTGACAAAAAAACGACTTTCTTAGTGCTGTTGTGAGAATGTTCTAATTAAACACTATTACTGAGAACTTTCGAAATGATGCTCATAATGAGATAAAATAAGCCCTCACATACTATAGACCGATTGAAAAGTAGGTTTGTCAATCACAGAAGATTGCCTAAATTCTAACGAACTATGGCTAGTTCCCCCCCCCCCCCCCATGAACCATGGACCTTGCCGTTGGTGGGGAGGCTTGCGTGCCTCAGCGATACAGATAGCCGTACCGTAGGTACAACCACAACGGAGGGGTATCTGTTGAGAGGCCAGACAAACGTGTGGTTCCTGAAGAGGGGCAGCAGCCTTTTCAGTAGTTGCAAGGGCAACAGTCTGGATGATTGACTGATCTGGCCTTGTAACAATAACCAAAACGGCCTTGCTGTGCTGGTACTGCGAACGGCTGAAAGCAAGGGGAAACTACGGCCGTAATTTTTCCCGAGGGCATGCAGCTTTACTGTATGATTAAATGATGATGGCATCCTCTTGGGTAAAATATTCCGGAGGTAAAATAGTCCCCCATTCGGATCTCCGGGCGGGGACTACTCAAGAGGATGTCGTTATCAGGAGAAAGAAAACTGGCGTTCTACGGATCGGAGCGTGGAATGTCAGGTCCCTTAATCGGGCAGGTAGGTTAGAAAATTTGAAAAGGGAAATGGATAGGTTAAAGTTAGATATAGTGGGAATTAGTGAAGTTCGGTGGCAGGAGGAACAAGACTTCTGGTCAGGTGATTACAGGGTTATAAACACAAAGTCAAATAGGGGTAATGCAGGAGTAGGTTTAATAATGAATAGGAAAATAGGAACGCGGGTAAGCTACTACAAACAGCTTAGTGAACGCATTATTGTGGCCAAGATAGATACGAAGCCCACACCTACTACAGTAGTACAAGTTTATATGCCAACTAGCTCTGCAGATGACGAAGAAATTGAAGAAATGTATGATGAAATAAAAGAAATTATTCAGATAGTGAAGGGAGACGAAAATTTAATAGTCATGGGTGACTGGAATTCGAGTGTAGGGAAAGGGAGAGAAGGAAACGTAGTAGGTGAATATGGATTGGGGCTAAGAAATGAAAGAGGAAGCCGCCTGGTAGAATTTTGCACAGAGCACAACTTAATCATAGCTAATACTTGGTTTAAGAATCATGATAGAAGGTTGTATACATGGAAGAACCCTGGAGATACTAAAAGGTATCAGATAGATTATATAATGGTAAGACAGAGATTTAGGAACCAGGTTTTAAATTGTAAGACATTTCCAGGGGCAGATGTGGACTCTGACCACAATCTATTGGTTATGACCTGTAGATTAAAACTGAAGAAACTGCAAAAAGGTGGGAATTTAAGGAGATGGGACCTGGATAAACTGAAAGAACCAGAGGTTGTACAGAGTTTCAGGGAGAGCATAAGGGAACAATTGACGGGAATGGGGGAAAGAAATACAGTAGAAGAAGAATGGGTAGCTTTGAGGGATGAAGTAGTGAAGGCAGCAGAGGATCAAGTAGGTAAAAAGACGAGGGCTAGTAGAAATCCTTGGGTAACAGAAGAAATATTGAATTTAATTGATGAAAGGAGAAAATATAAAAATGCAGTAAATGAAGCAGGCAAAAAGGAATACAAACGTCTCAAAAATGAGATCGACAGGAAGTGCAAAATGGCTAAGCAGGGATGGCTAGAGGACAAATGTAAGGATGTAGAGGCTTATCTCACTAGGGGTAAGATAGATACTGCCTACAGGAAAATTAAAGAGACCTTTGGAGATAAGAGAACCACTTGTATGAACGTCAAGAGCTCAGATGGAAACCCAGTTCTAAGCAAAGAAGGGAAAGCAGAAAGGTGGAAGGAGTATATAGAGGGTCTATACAAGGGCCATGTACTTGAGGACAATATTATGGAAATGGAAGAGGATGTAGATGAAGATGAAATGGGAGATACGATACTGCGTGAAGAGTTTGACAGAGCACTGAAAGACCTGAGTCGAAACAAGGCCCCCGGAGTAGACAACATTCCATTGGAACTACTGACGGCTTTGGGAGAGCCAGCCCTGACGAAACTCTACCATCTGGTAAGCAAGATGTATGAAACAGGCGAAATACCCTCAGACTTCAAGAAGAATATAATAATTCCAATTCCAAAGAAAGCAGGTGTTGACAGATGTGAGAATTACCGGACAATCAGTTTAATAAGCCACAGCTGCAAAATACTAACTCGAATTCTTTACAGACGAATGGAAAAACTAGTAGAAGCCGACCTCGGGGAAGATCAGTTTGGATTCCGTAGAAATACTGGAACACGTGAGGCAATACTGACCTTACGACTTATCTTAGAAGAAAGATTAAGGAAAGGCAAACCTACGTTTCTAGCATTTGTAGACTTAGAGAAAGCTTTTGACAATGTTGACTGGAATACTCTCTTTCAAATTCTAAAGGTGGCAGGGGTAAAATACAGGGAGCGAAAGGCTATTTACAATTTGTACAGAAACCAGATGGCGGTTATAAGAGTCGAGGGGCATGAAAGGGAAGCAGTGGTTGGGAAGGGAGTAAGACAGGGTTGTAGCCTCTCCCCGATGTTATTCAATCTGTATATTGAGCAAGCAGTAAAGGAAACAAAAGAAAAATTCGGAGTAGGTATTAAAATCCATGGAGAAGAAATAAAAACTTTGAGGTTCGCCGATGACATTGTAATTCTGTCAGAGACAGCAAAGGACTTGGAAGAGCAGTTGAACGGAATGGACAGTGTCTTGAAAGGAGGGTATAAGATGAACATCAACAAAAGCAAAACGAGGATAATGGAATTTAGTCGAATTAAGTCGGGTGATGTTGAAGGTATTAGATTAGGAAATGAGACACTTAAAGTAGTAAAGGAGTTTTGCTATTTGGGGAGCAAAATAACTGATGATGGACGAAGTAGAGAGGATATAAAATGTAGACTGGCAATGGCAAGGAAAGCGTTTCTGAAGAAGAGAAATTTGTTAACATCGAGTATAGATTTAAGTGTCAGGAAGTCGTTTCTGAAAGTATTTGTATGGAGTGTAGCCATGTATGGAAGTGAAACATGGACGATAAATAGTTTGGACAAGAAGAGAATAGAAGCTTTCGAAATGTGGTGCTACAGAAGAATGCTGAAGATTAGATGGGTAGATCACATAACTAATGAGGAGGTACTGAATAGGATTGGGGAGAAGAGGAGTTTGTGGCACAACTTGACCAGAAGAAGGGATCGGTTGGTAGGACATGTTCTGAGGCATCAAGGGATCACCAATTTAGTATTGGAGGGCAGCGTGGAGGGTAAAAATCGTAGGGGGAGACCAAGAGATGCATACACTAAGCAGATTCAGAAGGATGTAGGTTGCAGTAGGTACTGGGAGATGAAGAAGCTTGCACAGGATAGAGTAGCATGGAGAGCTGCATCAAACCAGTCTCAGGACTGAAGACCACAACAACAACAACATGGCTAGTTCACTTATCAGACACACTTGCACGTTCAGCAAGCTATTCATGACTATGATCTGCGGTCTCATCTGATGCGTGCCATGCCAGATATACACTCCTGGAAATTGAAATAAGAACACCGCGAATTCCTTGTCCCAGGAAGGGGAAACTTTATTGACACATTCCTGGGGTCAGATACATCACATGATCACACTGACAGAACCACAGGCACATAAACACAGGCAACAGAGCATGCACAATGTCGGCACTAGTACAGTGTATATCCACCTTTCGCAGCAATGCAGGTTGCTATTCTCCCATGGAGACGATCGTAGAGATGCTGGATGTAGTCCTGTGGAACGGCTTGCCATGCCATTTCCACCTGGCGCCTCAGTTGGACCAGCGTTCGTGCTGGACGTGCAGACCGCGTGAGACGACGCTTCATCCAGTCCCAAATATGCTCAATGGGGGACAGATCCGGAGATCTTGCTGGCCAGGGTAGTTGACTTACACCTTCTAGAGCACGATGGGTGGCACGGGATACATGCGGACGTGCATTGTCCTGTTGGAACAGCAAGTTCCCTTGCCGGTCTAGGAATGGTAGAACGATGGGTTCGATGACGGTTTGGATGTACCGTGCACTATTCAGTGTCCCCTCGACGATCACCAGTGGTGTACAGCCAGTGTAGGAGATCGCTCCCCACACCATGATGCCGGGTGTTGGCCCTGTGTGCCTCGGTCGTATGCAGTCCTGATTGTGGCGCTCACCTGCACGGCGCCAAACACGCATACGACCATCATTGGCACCAAGGCAGAAGCGACTCTCATCGCTGAAGACGACACGTCTCCATTCGTCCCTCCATTCACGCCTGTCGCGACACCACTGGACGCGGGCTGCACGATGTTGGGGCGTGAGCGGAAGACGGCCTAACGGTGTGCGGGACCGTAGCCCAGCTTCATGGAGACGGTTGCGAATGGTCCTCGCCGATACCCCAGGAGCAACAGTGTCCCTAATTTGCTGGGAAGTGGCGGTGCGGTGCCCTACGGCACATCGTAGGATCCTACGGTCTTGGCGTGCATCCGTGCGTCGCTGCGGTCCGGTCCCAGGTCGACGGGCACGTGCACCTTCCGCCGACCACTGGCGACAACATCGATGTACTGTGGAGACCTCACGCCCCACGGGTTGAGCAATTCGGCGGTACGTCCACCCGGCCTCCCGCATGCCCACTATACGCCCTCGCTCAAAGTCCGTCAGCTGCACATACGGTTCACGTCCACGCTGTCGCGGCATGCTACCAGTGTTAAAGACTGCGATGGAGCTCCGTATGCCACGGCAAACTGGCTGACACTGACGGCGGCGGTGCACAAATGCTGCGCAGCTAGCGCCATTCGACGGCCAACACCGCGGTTCCTGGTGTGTCCGCTGTGCCGTGCGTGTGAACATTGCTTGTACAGCCCTCTCGCAGTGTCCGGAGCAAGTATGGTGGATCTGACACACCGGTGTCAATGTGTTCTTTTTTCCATTTCCAGGAGTGTAATTAGTAAGTACGTCTCCCTAACTGATTTGGGCATTGCACTCTCCCATTGTTGGGTACAGTGGTGAAGTGATAGCTGTCGATCATCGTGTCAGTCGTGTTGGATAATAATACACTCCGTGAAACATTCTAAAATTGTTATGTAGTTTATTTAGCAGCTATTGTGAGTTTTACAATTAATACATGACAAACCACTATATATAGACAATTTCATTGTACAATTTTACATAATTACAGTAATTTACAGCTAAGTAATCTATATACATAAACAATTAGTATAGAATAATAAACATGTGACTTGTGTAGAACTTTTTTAGAAGTTACGGCTATTTACGACTTAGTGTTTTCTTTTTTTATTCGTTGAGACTTTCCTCTCTAAGAAGGTTTTTGTCCAACATAACAAAAATCTCAGGCATTATTAGATCTGTTACTTAATATCTCAAGATATCTCCTGAGGATATCCCTCTAGGTTTTTCGATCTTTTATATCTTCTCCCTCTGCGCAAAATCTTATCATTGTTACTTGTACATTTTGGAGCCATGTGATCATAGGGCGTCCTCTTATCTTCTTTCCCTCCAGTTCCCATTCCAGGATAGTTTCCGGTATTCTGGCTTCTTCCATTCCTCTTATACACTCGTGCCATTGTAACTTTATTTCTATCACAATAATACGTTTATTAATAAATTTTTATATCGTGAATCCCCTTTTCCATGCTTTCTTTATCATAATGGAGACTCCTGCTTTGGTTCTTAACTCTTTGGACAGCCCACTCCAATATGTAAGTAATTACCAAGTTCTTCTTCTCCTTTGCCTTTCCTCTTGGTCTCAGACAGTACGACAACATCCATTTTGAACCTATCAAGTTCTGTTGGTAATATATTCACTTTTGTGGTGATACGTTGCACATTACAGCATCTAAATGAATCTTCACCATTTCGTCGTTCAAGATTCTAGTTTTCTGAGGCATATTATTAAGTCTTGTAGCATTTTATTTTTTCCACATGAGTGAGGAGCAGCCCCACTGCACAACCCCCAACCTGGGGGCCCAGGTAATTTATCCTCATGGTTTTCTTCCTTTAGACAACCCACAAACAGGTGGACCAGGTAATTTGTTCTCAAAGTTTTCTTGCTTTAGCCTTCGGCAAGCCAATATCTCACTACAAGGCAGCAGTCGCTAGTTTTGGTCCACTTCGGATATTTTATTTCCCCGATACCCAACATATCTGGTGAGGCCACCTTATCCGCCACATATGGAGGCGCCCGATGGGAGACAAGCAGCTCCACATGAGATTAGTGTTTTCTGTTTGAATAATAATATTTGGAAGTTAATTGTTCAGCCACATCTTACTGTGCGTTTCGTTTCTCTCATAAAGAATTGTCTGGATGTATATTGGACTCAGTTTGCAGCAGTTCCTTGTTTCATGTGGGTGTATCTCTTCAAGTTTTTTAAAAATTATATTTTTACCAATATATATTGAAATTTTTTATATATTGACATTTAATGATGTTAACATATTCAGTAGTTTCAATTCTGGTCAATCGGCTTCTTTCATTCATCATTATACTGGTAGCCCCTCTCTGTATAATAAGTTTTGCTATGTATTTTTTGATTCACCATAGATTCCATGCAACATAATACACTCCTGGAAATTGAAATAAGAACACCGTGAATCCATTGTCCCAGGAAGGGGAAACGTTATTGACGCATTCCTGGGGTCAGATACATCACATGATCACACTGACAGAACCACAGGCACATAGACACAGGCAACAGAGCATGCACAATGTCGGCACTAGTACAGTGTATATCCACCTTTCGCAGCAATGCAGGCTGCTATTCTCCCATGGAGACGATCGTAGAGATGCTGGATGTAGTCCTGTGGAACGGCTTGCCATGCCATTTCCACCTGGCGCCTCAGTTGGACCAGCGTTCGTGCTGGACGTGCAGACCGCGTGAGACGACGCTTCATCCAGTCCCAAACATGCTCAATGGGGGACAGATCCGGAGATCCTGCTGGCCAGGGTAGTTGACTTACACTTTCTAGAGCACGTTGGGTGGCACGGGATACATGCGGACGTGCATTCTCCTGTTGGAACAGCAAGTTCCCTTGCCGGTCTAGGAATGGTAGAACGATGGGTTCGATGACGGTTTGGATGTACCGTGCACTATTCAGTGTCCCCTCGACGATCACCAGTGGTGTAGTGTACGGCCAGTGTAGGAGATCGCTCCCCACACCATGATGCCGGGTGTTGGCCCTGTGTGCCTCGGTCGTATGCAGTCCTGATTGTGGCGCTCACCTGCACGGCGCCAAACACGCATACGACCATCATTGGCACCAAGGCAGAAGTGACTCTCATCGCTGAAGACGACACGTCTCCATTCGTCCCTCCATTCACGCCTGTCGCGACACCACTGGACGCGGGCTGCACGATGTTGGGGCGTGAGCGGAAGACGGCCTAACGGTGTGCGGGACCGTAGCCCAGCTTCATGGAGACGGTTGCGAATGGTCCTCGCCGATACCCCAGGAGCAACAGTGTCCCTAATTTGCTGGGAAGTGGCGGTGCGGTGCCCTACGGCACTGCGTAGGATCCTACGGTCTTGGCGTGCATCCGTGCGTCGCTGCGGTCCGGTCCCAGGTCGACGGGCACGTGCACCTTCTGCCGACCACTGGCGACAACATCGATGTACTGTGGAGACCTCACGCCCCACGTGTTGAGCAATTCGGCGGTACGTCCACCCGGCCTCCCGCATGCCCACTATACGCCCTCGCTCAAAGTCCGTCAACTGCACATACGGTTCACGTCCACGCTGTCGCGGCATGCTACCAGTGTTAAAGGCTGCGATGGAGCTCCGTATGCCACGGCAAACTGGCTGACACTGACGGCGGCGGTGCACAAATGCTGCGCAGCTAGCGCCATTCGACGGCCAACACCGCGGTTCCTGGTGTGTCCGCTGTGCCGTGCGTGTGATCATTGCTTGTACAGCCCTCTCGCAGTGTCCGGAGCAAGTATGGTGGGTCTGACACACCGGTGTCAATGTGTTCTTTTTTCCATTTCCAGGAGTGTAGAATGGAAGTTTGCATAATAAAAATGCTTAACAATATGGTCTACTTTTTGTAATGACGAGTGGGATGAATTTGATTTATGAGTCTTGGTACAAATGTGCTGTGCCCAAGTAGTCATTCAAATGGAGACAGAGAAGTTTGAGAGCAGTAATTATATATGAAGATGACTATATTAGGAAGACAGAAAAATTCTTTGCAAAAAAACAAAATAATAGACGTTCACAGGGAGCCAGCTGAATAGTCCCAAACGAAACCGGTTCAAATGATGAATTTTCAACTTCCCCAAGTTAGACTTCAAGTTAAAATCCACAAAAGTGATAATCCTGTTTGTCTGATCATGAGCAACATGTCATCACCAAACTACAGACAAAATAAGTTTCGTAACAACAATCTTTGATCAGTTTACTCATTCAGTAGCTATTTTGGATTTAAAAACAGTTCTGAGCTACAATATGTTATCAGTGTTATATAACTATACCAAATAACACGATGCCCCTTGATGTTAAAAATACCTACAGTAACATCCCAATAAAAGAAATAACTGAAATTGTTAGATGCAGCATGCTACGCGCCATTAAGTATGGTACTGCAGAATGTAGACAACTAATTCAATTTTTAGAGCATGTTTTAGCCTACAGCTTTTTTATCTTCGGTGACAAAATACAGCGTCAAAAGGCAGTTCTGTGTGTTTCACTACAATTTCAGGTGTAGCCCTCATAATGCTATAATAGTGATGTTGATAAATTTTGTGGGGATGTTTCCGACAGGTAATGATATTGTTATTGTAAAGAAACGTAATTTATAGGAAGAACATATTTATTTTTTAAACAAAAGCATTTGTTTATTCCCCCGAAAATGCTCAAGACGGTTCCGTGACATGCTTATGATGTCACTAACCAGTACGCTGTCTTAAAGAGACACTACAGATCTGAAGAAATCAAGCACATTTTACGCAATATTTATAGTTATCTAGGAACAGTTTTCACCAAAATCTGAAAAGCATCAAGTGTGCAATTTGAGTAGTAAAGCTGTATGAGTTTTCTGGAGCGACTTATTCAGCTCCAGTACAGTACTACATAATAGTATAATGATGGCCGCCTGCCTCCTACGAGGTATGATATCAGCTTTCACCAGCTAAAAGAGCTCAAAAATCCGCTTTTGACGACAACGAGGAAAAAAATGTTGTGAGTCCTGATTTTCATAAAATAAAAATCGACTGCCTGCGGAATAAACGACCAAAATTCCGTTAAACATTCTTCTAACAGTCTTGGTGATTTTATCAAACCAAATACCGCACCGTTTGATGGACGTGAGAGAGTGCGAGCCTTGAGGAGCGAATAAATTCATGTTAGCTGTCCAATGAAAATACAGCCGAAGAGACCCGTACAAACAGTTACATCTATGTCCGAGAGCACCCCCACTACAGAGGTAAAGCAAAAACTTCTGTACCCTCTGCTGTTCATAATATATATATCTAACCAGCTGAGTACGATGAGTTGCCAGGTATGTATTTATTACAATTTTCTATCAATCCATCTCCTCCTTGGCACTCTCTCTGGCAATCCCCTGCTCTTTCCCCTCTCTGTTCATCTCCCCCCTCCCTCTCTCCCTCTGCCACCACCTCCTCCACCCTTCACTCTCTGCTCATCACTACCTGCCCTCTCTCAACCTATCCGCTCCTCTTTCCTTTCTCTGTCCATCTTCTCCTCCCCACCATCTGTGTCCAACTCCTCCTTCACTCTCTTTCCGTGTCCTTGTCCTGCATATCTCTCCACTTTATCCCACCACCGTAATAAGAAGTTACTGGTTCTTACCCCCACAGCATTTCTTTCCAGATAGTAAGTAATATGTGTATCATATTTGGTAGAAATCGATCCAGGAACTTAGTAAGAGAATTTTACCCATGGTTTTAGATGCAAGGCAACGGCCTTGCGGCAGTGGATACACCGGTTCCCGTGAGATCACCGAAGTTAAGCGCTGTCGGGCGTGGCTGGCACTTGGATGGGTGACCATCCAGCCGCCATGTGCTGTTGCCATTTTTCGGGGTGCACTCAGCCTCGTGATGCCAATTGAGGAGCTACTCGACCGAATAGTAGCGGCTCCGGTCAAAGAAAACCATCATAACGACCGGGAGAGCGGTGTGCTGACCACACGCCCCTCCTATCCGCATCCTTAACTGAGGATGACACGGCGGTCGGATGGTCCCAATGAGCCACTTGTGGCCTGAGGACGGAGTGCTTTTTTAGCTGCAACGCACTTGCAATACATGTTTCATATATTTCACACATATTGTAAATGTATTTCATCTATACCTCTAGCGAGTTTCCTTCTGATGCAGCTCAATGTTTATGTGTGTTGTACAATAATTTTATAAGTGCATTCAGTGGTGTACGTGAATATCGTCTGCAAAATATGCTGAAAATAGAGTTAGTAGCAACGAAAAAAATTATCGATTACATGTTTTCCACTAATGAGGAAATGTACATATTAATGAAAATTGTTGGTTATCATATGAAGAAGAAATATTTGAAGAAATCGCTACCTAGTTTGTCATTAAGAATTTTTCCCCTTGCTTATTGTGACGTACAAAAATTTCAAGCTCCCCTATTAAATCCACTGTATGAGATTTTTGGAATTTGTGGGGTATCTTAAGACCTTCTTATATTCTTCTCAAATGGATGTCGAGTGTTTTTATGTGTGTTGCTATTTCTGATTTTGTAAATTAGTTGTGAGTGAACGGTTGATGTGCTCAGAATATCTCATTTGAAAATTCCTGCCAGTTTGTCCTCTGTAGTAGCTTAAGCAAGTGTTACGTATTATTTTGTATATTCTCGAGTCTGATAATTTATCCTGTTTACTAAGAAGTTTTTTGCGTGATCATCGTCCCCAGCAAGTACAGAAATATTTGTTTTTTAAATAAAAAGCGCCAAACAATACGAAAATTGCGAAGAAAAACGTTCAGAAGATGAAAACGTGCTTGTGTTCGTTAAGTGAAGTTATACTGTGGCCTCCAGCATGTGGTTAGACGAGAGAAAACGCAGATGCCAACCAAAACTGCGAAGAACTGTAAATAATCACTCACTCACGTAAACAACGAGAAGTGAACTGCTTTATAATCTACAAAAATCACATAGCAAAAAAAAAAAAAAAAAAAAATAAAAAATAAACTGTAACATTCCAGATCTCACTGAAGACACCTTATAGTAACAGGCGAAATTCGGCTGGGAGAAATAAAATAAAGTGCAGCAAGGAAAGTTGGGTTTTATATACAAAAGAGACACCTTTTTTATTCGACCGCTGTAAAATACCCAGAAAACTTTTATGTCGACTGATTCTGGCTGCGGAAGCCTACGCAATTATATCGTTTTTATTGTTTAAGGTGTGGACGAGTTTCTGTTGCAGTTAGTTGCTTGTGGAGAATGTTGTCATCACTTTATGTCACATAAGTAGGGTTGCTAGTTTTTGAGAAATGTTGCCTACGTCTCGTATGCTAGCCATACATTTGACTGGATTATTGGTTCCTTTTAAAGAAGCAGGAAGTTCTTTCTTTTTTGTTATTTGTCTCTGTACACTGTCTACCATCGAGCTAAGAAAGTCGTTGACCACTGCAATTTTTCTTAATGCTGTCTAATTCTTTCTCACTGTCCTCATTGTTCATTGGGATTTTGTTTGCTCTGCTTATAATGCTTTCTTGCGTACATCTGGGTGACATGATGTGGCAGGGGTCTTTGCTGGAGGTTATCTTTTTTCAGTACCTCTTAAAATTGTGCCTGTTGTTTTTGTTTTATATGCACAAACCTAGAAAATTAATACTATTGTTTCTTGGTATACAGCTGTGTGTACATTATTAAACAAATTTATTATGTTATTGATGTCTTTGGTATCACTTTTGAGCAAAATTAGAGTATCATCTACATATATTTTGTAGTATACTATATTTTTAAGCAGTGTTCCTGGCTGCTGAATATTTTATGTTCTAGGTGGTTTATGAAAAGTTCCGCTATTGTGCCAGATGTGAATGAGCCCGTGGTTAGCCCAGCTGGTTGTTGATAAATCTTACCATTGAAAGCAAAGTAGTTGTAGTTGAGGATTATTTCTAGTAACTCTTTTTTTTTTTATTGTCATCAGTCTACTGACTGGTTTGATGCGGCCCGCCACGAATTCCTTTCCTGTGCTAACCTCTTCATCTCAGAGTAGCACTTGCAACCTATGTCCTCAATTATTTGCTTGACGTATTCCAATCTCTGTCTTCCTCTACAGTTTTTGCCCTCTACAGCTCCCTCAAGTACCTTGGAAGTCATTCCCTCATATCTTAGCAGATGTCCTATCATCCTGTCCCTTCTCCTTATCAGTGTTTTCCACATATTCCTTTCCTCTCCGATTCTGCGTAGAACCTCCTCATTCCTTACCTTATCAGTCCACCTAATTTTCAACATTCGTCTATAGCACCACATCTCAAATGCTTCGATTCTCTTCTGTTCCGGTTTTCCCACAGTCCATGTTCCACTACCATACAATGCTGTACTCCAGACGTATATCCTCAGAAATTTCTTCCTCAAATTAAGGCCGGTATTTGATATTAGTAGACTTCTCTTGGCCAGAAATGCCTTTTTTGCCATAGCGGGTCTGCTTTTGATGTCCTCTTAGCTCCGTCCGTCATTGGTTATTTTACTGCCTAGGTAGCAGACTTCCTTAACTTCATTGACTTCGTGACCATCAATCCTGATGTTAAGTTTCTCGCTGTTCTCATTTCTACTACTTCACATTACCTTCGTCTTTCTCCGATTTACTCTCAAACCATACTGTGTACTCATTAGACTGTTCATTCCGTTCAGCAGATCATTTAATTCTTCTTCACTTTCACTCAGGATAGCAATGTCATCAGCGAATCGTATCATTGATATTCTTTCACCTTGTATTTTAATTCCACTCCTGAACCTTTCTTTTATTTCCATCACTGCTTCCTCGATGTACAGATTGAAGAGTAGGGGCGAAAGGCTACAGCCTTGTCTTACACCCTTCTTAATACGAGCACTTCGTTCTTGATCGTCCACTCTTATTATTCCCTCTTGGTTGTTGTACATATTGTATATGACCCGTCTCTCCCTATAGCTCACCCCTACTTTTTTCAGAATCTCGAACAGCTTGCACAATTTTATATTGTCGAACGCTTTTTCCAGGTCGACAAATCCTATGAAAGTGTCTTGATTTTTCTTTAACCTTGCTTCCATTATTAGCCGTAACGTCAGAATTGCCTCTCTCGTCCCTTTACTTTTCCTAAAGCCAAACTGATCGTCACCTAGCGCATTCTCAATTTTCTTTTCCATTCTTCTGTATATTATTCTTGTAAGCAGCTTCGATGCTGATTGTGCGATAATTCTCGCACTTGTCAGCTCTTGCCGTCTTCGGAATTGTGTGGATGATGCTTTTCCGAAAGTCAGATGGTATGTCGCCAGACTCATATATTCTACACACCAACGTGAATAGTCGTTTTGTTGCCACTTCCCCCAATGATTTTAGTAACTCTATAAATTCAATAAATGCAGCTTCTGAACACTTTTTGTGCTTTAGTAAGTTTTTACTTTTTACTGTAATGGCTTCGTTAACAAGGAGATTGGAAATATGGTTTATGATGTCTAATGATATAAAATGGGCACCATCTGAAATGTTGTTTTTTTTTTATTTTATTTCAGTGACTAGTGTGGTACTACACTCCTGGAAATGGAAAAAAGAACACATTGACACCGGTGTGTCAGACCCACCATACTTGCTCCGGACACTGCGAGAGGGCTGTACAAGCAATGATCACACGCACGGCACAGCGGACACACCAGGAACCGCGGTGTTGGCCGCCGAATGGCGCTAACTGCGCAGCATTTGTGCACCGCCGCCGTCAGTGTCAGCCAGTTTGCCGTGGCATACGGAGCTCCATCGCAGTCTTTAACACTGGTAGCATGCCGCGACAGCGTGGACGTGAACCGTATGTGCAGTTGACAGACTTTGAGCGAGGGCGTATAGTGGGCATGCGGGAGGCCGGGTGGACGTACCGCCGAATTGCTCAACACGTGGGCCGTGAGGTCTCCACAGTACATCGATGTTGTCGCCAGTGGTCGGCAGAAGGTGCACGTGCCCGTCGACCTGGGACCGGACCGCAGCGACGCACGGATGCACGCCAAGACCGTAGGATCCTACGCAGTGCCATAGGGGACCGCACCGCCACTTCCCAGCAAATTAGGGACACTGTTGCTCCTGGGGTATCGGCGAGGACCATTCGCAACCGTCTCCATGAAGCTGGGCTACGGTCCCGCACACCGTTAGGCCGTCTTCCGCTCACGCCCCAACATCGTGCAGCCCGCGTCCAGTGGTGTCGCGACAGGCGTGAATGGAGGGACGAATGGAGACGTGTCGTCTTCAGCGATGAGAGTCACTTCTGCCTTGGTGCCAATGATGGTCGTATGCGTGTTTGGCGCCGTGCAGGTGAGCGCCACAATCAGGACTGCATACGACCGAGGCACACAGGGCCAACACCCGGCATCATGGTGTGGGGAGCAATCTCCTACACTGGCCGTACACCACTGGTGATCGTCGAGGGGACACTGAATAGTGCACGGTACATCCAAACCGTCATCGAACCCATCGTTCTACCATTCCTAGACCGGCAAGGGAACTTGCTGTTCCAACAGGAGAATGCACGTCCGCATGTATCCCGTGCCACCCAACGTGCTCTAGAAGGTGTACGTCAACTACCCTGGCCAGCAAGATCTCCGGATCTGTCCCCCATTGAACATGTTTGGGACTGGATGAAGCGTCGTCTCACGCGGTCTGCACGTCCAGCACGAACGCTGGTCCAACTGAGGCGCCAGGTGGAAATGGCATGGCAAGCCGTTCCACAGGACTACATCCAGCATCTCTACGATCGTCTCCATGGGAGAATAGCAGCCTGCATTGCTGCGAAATGTGGATATACACTGTACCAGTGCCGACATTGTGCATGCTCTGTTGCCTGTGTCTATGTGCCTGTGGTTCTGTCAGTGTGATCATGTGATGTATCTGACCCCAGGAATGTGTCAATAAAGTTTCGCCTTCCTGGGACAATGAATTCACGGTGTTCTTATTTCAATTTCCAGGAGTGTATTTTATCAGTAGACATTGTTTCACATATGAAATACTTTTTTAAGGTCTCATTGAGCTTCTGAGATAGTTTGTATGCAGGGTTGTTCATACAGGCCTTACAGGATGTTGTTCATTGTGTACCTTAGATTGGGATCTTAATAGGGGAGCTTTAAGGTTCATACAGGTGATGTATTTCTTTTCATATCCTGTCAGTAAGAAGTATGTTTTCTTTAACTGTCGTATGAGATTGTTATGGGTTTGTTTTGTTGGGTCTTTGTTAAATAGTACTATGTTGTTTACTGTGCAGAATTTAAGAGTTTTCTCAATGTATTCTCTTTCTTTCATAATAACTATTGTGTGGTTTTTATCTGACCTCAAGGTTAGAGCCTGATTTTCTCTAAGTTTTTTGTTTGTACTTCTTACTGTTGTTGAATCCTTTTGTATACGTAAATAAACAAAAAACAAAATACCATTTCTAGCATTAGCAATTAAAAACACGCAAAGAATCGTTTTTCTCGATTTTCCGCTTGCAGTCTAACTTCAAAAAGACGCAAGAGAGATATAAAATGATACATGCAAACATCCACAAACCTATTCAGGTAAACAACAGCACAAATGCACCTGAAAATAAGATTAAATTCTCGAAACGCGTTGTGTTATGCAACAAAAAATAAGTAACTTGTGCAGTTTTCACAGTTCTATGTAAATCGTGAATGACACAGTTGCACGCTTTCCTGAAACATCTAATATGATGAATGAAATTAAATAAACTGTCTTCCCTGTAAGGGAATATACGTAATGGATGTACGAGCGCAGGTTGTATGTAGATACATGGCTAACGACATGTGTAACTTTGCGTCTGGTCGTGAAGCGTGTTCGGATAGCCTGACAGTAGTCTGCCTTCTTCGGCAGACCAGTGCGGACGGGGCTGTTTACCTCCTCGCTTTTGAGGTGTTGACGTGCTACAGCGGCTTTTGCGCGAGTGAGTTTCTTTTGAAGTAAATGGCAAATTCATACTGGAAATCGACGCAGAAATTCAGTTTCTGGAATGAATATGCACGTCCCAAAGCGTTTGACATAGAACGATTTCTTTGAGACTTGGTGACTTGTACCGATATTATTGGAATCCACCTCTCAACTGTGAGCATCGTGGTTTATGTTACGTTAGTAACTGATGTTGCATACTACGCAATTTTAGAGAAGACGAGAGACGGGCTGAAATTCGGACATATTGGGCCAGTGACAGTGGATCATGCGGGTCTCGGTCCCAGGACGGTCCACATTCGAAGTGCCAGCGGACGATGTGATGGCTGCACTCAGTCCTTATGTAATGATTCACACCACGTCGTGTGCACAGTTTACCACCTACTCTGTACTGAATGGAGTGCAACAAGTACACATTGAACTCAGTAAGCATGTTCCGTCCTACCTCTGCATTAGGTGATGCAGAGCGATCATCTTACATGACGGCCAGCCGAAGGCCTGCTTGGTTTGCGGAAAAGAGGGCCACGTGTGCTCAGAGTGCGTGCAACAGCGGATTTCCCAGCTCTGACTAACGGATCTCAAGCATTCCATCACTCCGCCACTTTGGTCTCACGCATGTAGCGGCGCTCCGGACGAATCCCAGTCTGATGCACAGGCCCGATCACTTGCAGGACCTTTCGCAAGCGTCGATGTCAAGACGGGACAACGAGGGGCAGCCGACGCTTAACATAGCCTTCCGTCACCCTCACACCCCGCCGGCTCTAGAAGGAGGTGAAGAGAAGCCTCGTTTGGAAGTCGATGCGATGGTTGCGCACACGGCCGCCTTATGTCTGGACGTCGGGACACGCTCCTGTCGTCCAACACAGAGGCGCGCTCTCGGAAACCGCGGTCCCCAAAGAGGCAAAAGAAGCGAAAAATGACAGGTAGTGAGCCCACGACACAGCGATCTCTCAGCGCCACGATGAACTTCCCACCGAAGCCTCCACGCCGGATTCTGACACTTGTCCATCCACCGGCCTGGCCACCGATTCGCTCTTGTCGAACGTGCAGCTGTTGATAGCTGACCAACGCGACGAAGACATCTTGTGTCATTTGACGTATCCTGACAGTCACCACGTCCATTGGGGAGGTCTCTGCCCACTCAGCCGATGGTATGGGCAGACGATATTGTCCCCGAACCCTTGGCCGAGGATGCACAGGCAGCTGTTGCCTCGGAGGAAGAGGAACGATAGAATATTGTAAGGTGAAAGGACAGCTGCTGTTACACCTCCTCCCCTGTTGCTATGAACGCCCCACTGCCCACAGACTGGCTACAAGCTTACAGGATTCTCTCCATATATCTCAACATGATTGGCACACATTTCAAACTTAGCTACTGCTCAGGGCGGCAGACATGGATGTCGCACTACGCAGGAAGATCGACTGGAGACCTTCCCAGACGTCTACGGGTTTAGTACTTATGTCACTCTTGCTGCTGCACGAGGCAGTGGAGTGTCTGCTCTGGTGCGAGATGGCATGGAGGTAACCAATGTGATATACTTGCCATCGGCAAGGCGACTGGCATTCGATATGCCTCTCTTCTTGGGCCACTATAAACACATTTTTATTGATGGACACTTTAACTGTGTGCTAGCTCAGAAAGACCAAAAGCTGAATTACACTCTGTGCCCTGAACTGCATCTCTTGGTACAACTCCTGCGTCTTACTGATACTTGGGAGATATTACATGGTGATCGCCCTGGCTTTACTTACGTGGCCAGTCACTCCGCCAACGGACTCGATCGCATCTACGTCTCCTCTGACCTTGTGATGGCGATTCTAGCAGCAGAGTGCTGGCCCACGACTTCCTCACACCCTAGTGCGTACACCTGCAGGGTCAACCGGCAGTGGCAGATGGTGTGGAGATGTCGAGGATTATGGAAACTGAATGCCACTCTCCTACAGGATCACGAATGTATGCAACTAATAGGTAGTACGTGGGCTTCATGTGAACGTCAGTTGCTGCGATACCCGGCACAACTTCAGTGGAGCCTCGAATGTGTCAAACCGACTTTACGACGTGCACTGGTTGGCTATAGCAGAGAACGATCGCTCTGACACCGACATACGACGGATTTCTGATATGCACATCATCGCGAACTCACGGCATACCAATCACCCCCGACCCCGACAAACGGAGATCGATTTCACCCTTACTCATCATAGGCTTGCAGGTGTTGTGGTATGAACGAAATGTCAGGACAGGATCGGCGAAGAACCTCTATCCATGCACCACACAATCTTCGAACGACGACAAAGCCAACGAAATTTGGTGCAAGCTCTGGATCTCCCGGATGGTAGCTGGGTAACAACCCTGGCAGAAATTGCGCATGCGTTCGTCGACCATTATTGCCAACTATATTAGGAGGTGTACCACGATGATGCAGCTTTGGCAGCAGTCCTCCAAACCCTCACTGGCACACTTGATTATGTGGCGTCGGCATCCCTCTTGGTGGACATACCAGTATGTTGCAGACGCTCTTGTCAAGGTGCAGTTAATAAATCACCATGCACCATGATTAGATGTTTTCCTTTGGTATTCTATCGGACCTTTAAGTATATGATACTCCTGCAGTGGAGCCACACGGATTGAACTTTACTCCCCGATCGCCCTCCTCAACCGTGATTTCAATACCTTCACCAGAAGTTTGGCGATGTGTCTTAAGCGAGTATTGCACCAAGTTATTTCATAAGAAACTAAAGTCTTTGGGGAGGTCTAGGGGGGGGGGGAGGGACAGAAATATCCAGACAGCCCTTAGCGACTATCGAGATGTGAGCCGCCGTTGCGTTGGTTTGTAGATTGCATGGCGCCCTGGACTCTGTTGAGTTTTATCGCGCATTTGATGAAGTGAGCCATTCTTTCTTGGCTGCCATGATGGAACGGATGGCCTTCCAAGCTGTCTTTACCTGCTTGATCGTGCACATTCTCCATGGTGCCTCGTGGAGGGCGATGATTAATGGTAGGATACAGCCCAATATTACGTTCGGTCAGACAGGGCTGTCCTCTCTCTGTGACCCTCTACATAAACGCGACAGAATCGTCTCTATAAGGGCTGAAACATCTTTTGGGGATCATGTTGAGAGGACACACATTCCGATGCCACGTTTATGAGGATAATGTAGCCGTTTTCACCCGTTATAAGGAGGAGATCCGGATTGCACTAGTATGGGTTGAGCGATATGGGAATGCGGCAGACAGCAACATGAACATGGTCAAGATGTAAAGTGGACATGTCATTTTGTTTTTTGTACCCTTACCGATGCGCATTCAGAGAGAGAGCTAACTATTATACTGTTAAACAATCTTTGGTCTTGTTGTGGCACAGTCTTTGCCTCTGCGCAATCTGCTAGTGTGGTAGGTGGTGGACATATTCAGTAGTGGTATGTTGACTTGTATGTAAATGAAGAATGATTATTGTAAAGGATAGCAAGGACGAAGATGATGTACATATTGAAAGTCGAAAGGAATATAAATTTTGAAAAACATTATTTTTTGGAAGTTAAGAAGTTTGAGGTAAGACTGCAGCTATGCGCACCTAATTTGTAGAAATGATTATTGGCAGCTAGCTAGTTAACTTTGTTCAGTTGCTCAAAGCTGAGAGAAACACCACCCCAGTTCAATGGATCTAGTATTAACTTATTAAGCAGTTTGTTTTTTCTATAAATTCTCTGTTGACATTGCACCCTTTTTAAATCATTGTTTACTTTGTTAAGCATAGTATTTTTCAGACCAATGTTATGTGTGAATATCACGCAAAGTTTTACCCTGTATTTTTGAATACATACATCATTCTAAAATTGATGTCTTGGAATATCATATTATAGGAATAATCACTCTCCCCACCCCACTGTCTATCATTACGCATTATCACATTGCACCATGTGGTACACAACAGTTTGAATGTTTATTTAGAAATAGAAATATAGCTTAGCCGTTGTCTTCTTGTTGTTTGCTGTTAAGCTTTCGAGAAATCTGCAACAATATTGTCAAGACACAAGGTGAGTGAAAATTTGGGTTAGGACGAGCTAATTGTTTTACTTCAGTTGAATATGTAGTACAACATTTAGTATTGAGACCAGTTACTGTTCAATTCAAATTCTGTTTAGTCAAAGGTTAGCATACGAATTTAAGTTGAATAACAATTTGTGAGTACATATTTTTGGTAATACATCGACTTTTTCATAGAGTGTAAGGTGGTGTGGTCTCCTGACCTTCATTTCTTACATATTCCGCCCTCACAATCGCATTCTGCACATCAAGACGCTTCATTCGAACCCAAACTCGATAAGGTAGAGTCAATTTTGTATGAATTCATGTAAGCGATATATAAATCTGATAAGTAAATCGCAAGTGCGCACCGAGGTTGAAAAAGTCGAGGCTGGCGTACACAACATGACGACCACAGGAATTTTCTTTCTAGGGAGGCGGCCAGCTTGCTGGGAGGCCTGTCCCTTCAGAGGGGTGGGTCAGTGCACACCCCCTTCGGCCGGAATGACCGCCCAGAGAGAGGACAGATTTTGCTAGAGCAAAGGGATAGCGACCTCCGTGTTCGACTTAAAAGCAAATTCAACTACATTGGGCGGGAGCGTCCAGAAGACGCATTTTTTGATGGACTGACTGCGCAGTTACGCAGTTCTCACAGGAGGACAGTATACGCCTAACGGAGATGCTACATATTTCCGCATTGGTCGACTAAAACGAAACGTCATTCTCCCGTTTAAAAGAGCAATGCTGACTGGCAGAATATTTCTGACGCAAAGAGCCAGAGGAGTGAGGGAAGACAGCGAATGATATACCCTTGCAAGTTTTCCAGAAAAAGGAGCTGCTTCGTTGTTGCTCTTGGAGCGGGAACACATAACGAGAGCGAGTGTGCTCGTACGTGTATGCAAAGAGTGAGGAACAAAGTCTCTCCTCAGTACTTCACTGGGACAGCACGTGCGTCGTTAGCGAATCGGAGTGATACTCTATATTGAGTTGCTCGCGATTAAGCATTGTTCACTGTGTTGGCCACCACACTTATTGAGCAGTGTGAACACAGACAGAGTTCTAGTTAAACGCCTGCGAGCGAATATTGAGTGGCATCGTGACGGACTGATTATCTTACCAGTGTACCACGCCAATAGTTAGACTAGGGGCAGATAGGAGTCCTTGACTTCATCAAGGTGTAGGTAGAGTTTGTTTGGAGAAGGTCAATCCAGATAGAAAGAGATAGTTGTGTTATTTATCAGCAGGCAGCAGTCGTCGCAGCTCACGGTATTGTGTGCTACAGTGTATGCGAGCCCCATCTGTCCTCCATAACAGTACACTCCATTAAATTTCTCACGTGACAGCCTTGACCGTACCTAGAAAAGTTATTCAAGTTGTGTAGGAATGGCTCTCAGCCATTCTGCCGAGTAAATAACATTCTTAAAGAAAAGGGGGAAAAGAATGTTTCCATACTTTGTAAAATAATAGCATTCCTATCCATAAGAGGCACTCTACTGTTCCGATAAGAAGCCAGATATTTATTATTTATAAGAGAAAGTATCAATCAGTTGATTTCTCAGAATTTTTTTTTGCAATAAATAATATTTTTCGTTCGTTTAATGTTTTTCTTACACTAACTAGCAATACTCCAGTACCCAAGTATTCCACTAGTTACATAAGAATATAGAATATTTTTGTGTCTTTTCCTTACAGCGGACGACTCCAGAAGATATTTGTTGCTGAATGTTTTTCAAGCAGTTCTTGTTGGTACATTAGGAGCGTCTGTATGACTCCTGTAGTTGTGTGAGGTGGAAATTGTTTCTTGCAGGAGCCAAAGGGTACTTGTTGGATCAATCCATTGTGCAACTTGACAAAATAAAACTCACACACTCCCAAGAGTGTGAGATAAAGTTGGGCTAAATTTCAAACAGTAACAAATATAGTGGGGAGATTATAAAATCTTGTGCCACTGCTTCGAGATGGGAGTGAGGTACCACTGCCAACGATGGACACACGTCGGTGTTTGGTCATCGTATTGACGAAATATGTCCGCCATTGGATGGTACTGAATTATAAACACCTTTTACAAGCTCTCTGAGGGCGTCCAAGGCCACCTCCTCTAAGCTTTACATATAGTGCAACGAGTCGCCTTCATTAACACCCACATGGCATCCCAGTTACCTCATGTGATGCATATCCTACCGTTAACTCCAGTGAGGGCACAGCAGATCCAGGGGCAGTCGTTGGCTAGCTCGTTACTCGTGGAGTTCTCTTCCCCTCCCCCCCCCCCTTCCCTAACATCATGATCGAATGATCAAGATGTTGACCCATCGTTGACATAGTTTCACCGGTCTTCTCATTGAAGAACTGGAGTCTCCATCCTGCCTGCCCCCTATCCCACTCGCTCAAACCGCGTCTGCGCTCTTCCTCGGTCATAGCTATGTGCATGTGACCCTCCTCTGTACCAGGAGTCCTATGGCAAGTGATGTGTACGGCCAGATGACGACGAATCATCTTCGAAGTGTGATTGAAAGACGCCACCCAGGAGTGGAGTGGCCAGCAGTGTGGTGACCGATCCACCAACGGTGTTTCACGACCGATATCCGCGCCACGCTCGCCGTCAATGAAAACTTTCCGGCAAGACAAAGGCTTCACAATGTTGATCGAGCTGACTCCTCAATGTGCACGCAGGGTCATGTGACAGACACGGATGAACATCACCTGGAATGGACCTTCTGCTTCTAACTCAGAAGATGCTTGCCTTCTGTTCCTAGTGCCGCCCGCATGATCGAGTCCGCAATGCCCCTTCACCCGGTTAAGGCCTCCTTTCCTCAGTCGAACACATATGCGATTAACTGGATCAAAAATGGTTCAAATGGCTCTGAGCACTATGGGACTTAACATCTACGGTCATCAGTCCCCTAGAACTTAGAACTACTTAAACCTAACTGGATCAACGGACTTTCTGTGCACTACATTTCTCGGGACGGTCTCAAAGAGGTGCTTGACTTTTGGACTTTCTTACGGGAACGGCACGATCAATTGCAATAGATTTCCTGGTATCGTCAGACCTTTGCTAATTTTTTTGTACTCAAGGATCCCCCCTGCCCTCTCACCCCCCCCCCCACCCCCATCTCCGCAGCTGGGTAGTACCGAGTAAGACAAGTTGATTCCGGTGGACATTGACTTGAATCTCGACACGGACAATTGAAAAAGACTGTACTCGTATTCCGAGAAGACATATCCGAATCCCCACTGAGGAGAGTTGGGACGCTATAGCATTTATTTTCTGATGCTTCCGAGTGGTCGTTGTCCTTAGATTGTAATACCGTAAGGTTAGCCACAGTTTGATTGTATTATATTCTATATTGTTTGATGATAAAATATATGCATATTTGAACCTTTTTATTTTAAATCCAAATTCTACCGGTATCGGTCTTGGACCATCTTCACGGTTGAAGGGTTAAAATGGTTTAAGCTGCAACATTGCATTAATCATTACTTCAAATGTGTAGTGTGTTTCATAAATATAAATGTATGACACAGGACTTTAAAAGCTATTATCCATATACAATTTGTATACAGAGCAGTACAGCAAAACGCCGTAGTTTGGTAATTGGAGAATCTCTGCATAGAATATTCTTAACAGCAAGTTTTGTAAGTAGGCTGTTTAGGTTTTTTTTGGTAACGCCACCTCTGTATGAAAATCACTGGCTGTGCTGTGTGCAGTCTGTGGCTGCTTTGCATTGTTGTAATACTCGCCATTGTAGTGTTAGGCAGCTGGCTGTGAACAGCGCGTAGCGTTGCGCAGTTGGAGGTGAGTCGCCAGCAGTGGTGGATGTGGAGAGAGAGATGGCGGAGTTTTGAAATTTGTCATGAACTGATATATATATATATATATATATATATATATATATATATATATATATATATATATATATATATATATATAGGTATAGTTTAATGTTAGTCAGGGCCATTCTTTTGTAGGGAATTTTGAAAGTCAGATTGCGTTGCGCTAAAAAATATTGTGTATCAGGTTAAGCACAGTCGTGTATAAAATGTTCAAAGGGGACGTTTCATATGTCGACCCTTAGCCGAGGATACCTCACTGGAATCTTCTGATTTTTTTTCTTGTAGTTTGTGTAATTAGTGTAGCTTTTGTTTATTGTTAGCGCGTAATTGTAGAGAGAATTTCCTTTGTAATTGTAGTTTTCATTGTTGTACAGTAAAACAGTTGTGGCATGCATGTAGATTTGCACCAAGTATTTCGCAGCTGCGCTTGCAATTAACTAGATATTATTTTCAATGTTATATGTTAATGTGTTCTCTTATTTTTTGATCTTCAAATTGGGTTTTTCTGTGTTGTCGCGTGAAATACTGTGACAATAATGGCGTGTGAAAAACGTAATACTAGGCTCCAAAGTAAACTGAGAAATGACAATGAAAATGAAAGCAGTGTGTTAGCGCCACCGAGTAATGAATTAACTGATGTTCAAAGTAGTAATTTGGTAACTGTGCATAGGGAAATGGAGCGGGCGGCAAACAATGGCGTGGACAGTGAAACAATTAGTGAAGAGGGAAGCATTATCAATCGATCGGTCGGCAACAGCTCGCCTCAGGAATCCGAAATGACAGGACACAATTTTGCAAATACTGTAGATTCAGGTTTTGGGTCCTCACCGTTTTCTCAAATAAGTCAAGACACATTTTCTGCTTGTCAAAATGTGGATGTTGCCGGTGCAACTTCACTGCCGAAAAGCACTGAGGAACGTGTTTTAGACACCAGTGCATTGTTATTACAGTTAATGCAACAAATGGGACAAAGGCTACAAAAGTTAGACACAACGCTTGAACAAAATCAGAAACAAATGGAACAAAATCAGAGTCAAACACAGCAAAAGCTACAAAAGTTAGACACAATGGAACAAAATCTTCAAAAGTTAGACACAATGGAACAACACCAGAGACAAGCACAGCAACAGTTAGACGCAATGGAACAAAATCTTCACACCACACTTGAACAAACACGTGAAGATTTAACTACTGAGTTACATAAAATCGAATCGAAATGTCAAAAAGTCTGTAACGACGTAAAAACACAAATTTGTGAGCATTTTCAACCTATTTTTTCGCGGCATGAAAATGCATTACAGAATCACGAAGCAGCCATAAAAGAACTGCAAACTATTGTTCATGAAAATCATGAGACCTTGCAAGCTAAATTTGACTCAGTTGCATCTACCGATTCGGTTACGCAACTTGCAAAATCTCAGGAAAACTTAAAGGACACAGTAGATACTCTGAAACTTGGTTCAGAAAAACACACTGAGGAAATAAGTACACTATCGGAGAAAGTAGCCGAACTTTCGGATCAGTTCACTAATTTATCTACGAAGGTAGATGATAATCTGAATGACACAAAACCGGTAGTCTTTAATGACACAGAAGAGAGCGAACAAATTAGGAAACTGAAACAAAATCTGAATCAACACCAAAGAGAAATCCGGGAAGTACAAGATCAGCTGACACAGGTAATACAAGAATTACGTATTTCAGAGGACACTCGCGCCCCAATACGGGATGAGGGACTTAGAAATACGGAAAAGCCGCAAAATAATAACACAGGGCATTTCGGAAGTTATGAAAGAAATTGGCAATGTGCACCGAATTTTGAGATGGAACGGCCGACACAACCTAACAATGACCGATATGCGACTCGCCGACATGATGATTTTGACTATAAGCTGTTCATTACTACACGTAAATTCAAAACATTTAAGAATTCTGGCAACGACATTCATCCACAAGCATGGCTCCATCAATTCTCTCATTGTTTTCCTCCCAACTGGTCATTAGAACACAGATTAGAATTTATGTGTGGCTACTTAGAGAATGAACCAGCTGTAAGAATGCGATCGGTCATTCACGATTGTCACAGTGAAGGAGAATTTTACCATGCCTTCCTCTCAGCATATTGGTCTCAAGCTACACAAGACCGAGTAAAACATAGCATCATGATGATGAAACACTTTGAACAATCTGAATTTTCCAGTCTTGTCAAATATTTTGAAGACATATTGCATAAGAATCAGTATCTTTCAAACCCATACAGCCCCTCAGAACTCATCCGTATTTGCTTAATCAAATTACCTGAACATTTACGACATATTATTTTGGCAGGACGTTGCAAAGACGACATTGAAGCTTTTCAGGGACTGTTACAAGAACTGGAAATTGACACTGACAATCGCGAAACGCAGGAGCACAACAATTACAGATCACATCCGTCGCAATTCCGCGATGAAAGAAATAATAACTGGACACGACAAGGCTATTCTCACAACACATATCGTGACCAAAACAGATACCACCCGTATGACAACCGTTGGCAGAGTAGTAATAATTACAGGGAAAGATCACCTCTTTGCGGTAATGACTATCACAGAGACAATCAGAGAAACAGACAATATGGGAACCAAAACAATTATTATTACGGGAGACAGAATAACTTTAGACGCAACGGTCCAGCGCGCAGTTACGATTCAGGGAGGAATTCTCCACCACTTAACCGACAAGAAAGAAACTACAGCATCTACCGACATGACGACAGACGATATGATCGTAACGACAGACCTGAATTGCATCACAACTGGCGGGATTTAAACAGGGCAGGTCCCTCTCGTCACGGTGAATTTGTAGAAGTTAGGTCTCCAAATCCCAATAAAGACGCGCGCCAACAAAGAGACAATAGGCAATGACTCACACCGCTGGCAGCAACAAAACGCACTTGTGAAACTGATGACGCAGCTGCCGTAGCTAGTAATTACGTAAAAATGGAAGACATTAGGGACATCTTACTCCAGGAACACGACGTAAAACTTAACAACATTGCATATCCTGTGATTCACATTACTGTAAATGACGTAAAATTTACGGCAGTACTTGACTCTGGCAGTCCCATCTCAGTAATTAGTGAAACAGCTTTTAGCAAATGCAACAAATCGAACGATTGCCCCACACTTCTGTTACATAAGATTAAATTACAAGGTGCAATCTTTGGAAAAAGTGTAGATGTACGCCAACAAACCAATTTAGAATTCTTTTGCCAAAGCCACAGCTTTTCTATGAACTTTCTTATTGTTCCATTATTGTCGACGGAAATTATATTGGGAGTAGACTTTTTGAATGAATACAAAGCAATCTTAAACTTTCATGATGCTGAAATAAGTTTAGAGAAAGAAGGTAAGTCAATAGCTTTGAAATTTGAAGATTGGCTCTCAAACCATGACGAGGAAATTAATCGGCTTTACCTTCTGTTAGACAACAGTTCGGAGTTTTCTACGGAACTAGACACTAACAATCACTCTGCAAGTACTGACAGGGATGATATCGACGACATATTTGATACTAATGAGTTAATTCAAAATAAAATTCAAACAATTGAGAACTGTAATGACATTGATAGGCAGGACCTTTTTGAGATTTTACTAGCACATTCCACAGTTTTTACTCCCAAAACAGGAACAATCAAGGGATTTCAATACCAATTTCGTGTTCGTGAGCATACGAAATTTTGTGTTAGACCATATGTAATTCCAGCACATTATAGGGACCGTGTTAGAACAGAAATACAATCTATGCTTGACGAGGGCATTATTGACCCTGCAGTAACCTCATACAACAATCCATTACATGTTGTTGAGAAGAAAAATGGATCGATCAGGCTTGTCTTAGACTCGAGACAAATCAATACTATCATTATTCCTGAAACAGACAGGCCGCAAACATTGGAAGAACTTCTTCAAAATTTTAATGGTGTAAAAGTGTTGTCTTCCATTGATCTCAGATCCAGCTTTTATCAGATCGAACTTCATCCAGAATGTAGAAAATACACAGCTTTCCTTTGTTTCGGTGTTTGTTATCAGTTTCGGAAACTTCCCTTTGGTTTGAACATTTCTTCAGCAGCATTCATTCGCGGGCTAAATTCCATATTACCTGAGTGCTTAAAGCGTCACATCACCTTATATGTGGACGATATTCTAATAGCAGAAGCTTCATGGGAACAACATAATTGCATCCTCAACAGTTTGTTACGTATTTTTGCAGAATCTGGAATTACAGTTAACTTGGAAAAGTCTGAATTCGGTAGGTCAAAGGTGACGTTTTTGGGACATATTATTTCTTCTGAAGGCACTCAGCCGGATCCTGAAAAGTTAGAAGCAATCAGAGCCATTCCAGTTCCATCCACAAAAAGACAAGTCCGCAGTTTTCTGGGTCTCGTAAATTTTTACCGTCGTTTTCTGAATATGCAAATTCTTGTTACACCAAAACTTTGTTCTCTCACTGGAAAAAACACTATTTGGAACTGGGACGAACAAGCACAATTGGAATTCAATTCTTTGAAAGAATCGCTTCTTAACGCGCCAATACTAGCTCACCCAGATCTGTCACAAGATTTCTGCCTTAGCACGGATTCTTCTAAAGTCGGACTTGGTGCCCATTTATTTCAAGAAGCCATAGAAAATGACACTACTGTTCAGAAAACCATTGCTTTTGCTAGCCGAGTGCTAACAAAATCTGAAAAAAATTATTCCGTTACTGAATTAGAAGCTTTAGCTATCGTTTGGGCATTTAACAAATTCCGTTTCTTTCTTTCTGGTAAGCACGTAAAAGTATACAGTGATCATCGTGCATTACAATTTCTTATGTCTTCAAAATTAAATCATGACAGGTTAAAACGTTGGGCATTGTTTCTGCAAGAATTCCGCTTCACAATAGTCTACATTCCCGGCAAGGAGAACATTGTTGCGGACGCACTGTCACGCGCACCAGCTGGGCTTGAGAAAAGTAACATAGAAGGTAACCTCGAGAAAAATTTCAGTATTCTTTACATTCAGAAAGTCGCCTTTGAAAACTTCATCACCACATCTTTAAAGGACATTGCTCATGAACAAGATAAAGATCCGATTTGGAAAGACATCAAAAGCAAATGGCATGAAAAGACACACACACAGATTCGGCATTATTATCTGGTTAGAAACAACATACTGTTCAAACGCTGCACTGTTGATGACAAGCTATGGCTACTTTGCATTCCTGACGATTTTGTTAATAAGATCATTTGGTACATTCATTTCAGCTACGCACATTTTGGTCCACGAAAATGTTATCATATTCTTCGAACGACTTGTTATTTTAACAATATGGAAAAGAGAATTCGAAGAGTCTTGTCTATTTGTAAACTTTGTCAAAAGGCGAAACCATCTACTATCTCACATCGTGCTCTGTTGTTTCCTATCATTCCTTCTAAATTAAAAGAATTTGATGCAGTTGATCTATTGGGACCCCTTGTCAGAACATCGAATGGATTTTCGTACGTTCTAGTTGCTGTTGAACTTACTTCCAAATTTGTTTCTTTCACTCCGTTACGTAAAGCCACTGGACGATCTGTATCCAACGCCTTTGTTAAAAATTTCTTACGTGAAGTTGGCCACGTTGCTAAAGTCATTTCAGATAACGGACCGCAATTCAGATCTGCTGTTTGGTCACGCATGCTTCGCAACCATAAAATCAAACCTGTTTTTATTTCATTGTACTCACCACATTGTAACCCCTCCGAACGGATTATGAAAGAAATCAATAAGCTTTGCAGACTTTATTGTCACAGAAAGCATCAGCATTGGGACAGATATTTACACTTATTTCAAAACGTGCTGAATGAAATGCCTCATGATTCCACTGCTTTACCACCTACTCTTGTACTAAAGAATGAAGAACCACCGAACAGAGTCAGAGAGCTTGTACCTTTCCCGAATACACGTAAACTTCGACACAAAGATATAATTGATTTGGCTCTTAAAAATATAAAATCTGCAGCAGACAAAAGGAGAAAACTACACGGTAAAGCAAATGCAAAGAAATTGTATATTGGTCAGAAAGTTCTCATTAAAGCTCATTCATTGTCACATAAGAAGAAACACTTGAGTCACAAATTCTTTCTAGTTTACAATGGACCTTACAGAATCCGACGTATACCACATGATAATTGCGTTGAAGTTGAAACTCTGCGTACTAGGAAGAGTAAAGGTTTACACCACATTTCACACGTAAAACCGTTTATTGAGAGATAATGTGCTTTTTTAACTTGAGATTTAATGCAACATTTTGGTTCACTTGAAAATACATTCTGTACTTTCTGTGAGATACCAGATGACACAGTGGTTAGTTTATGTGACAGCTACACGATTTTTATCACGACGCTACTAATGAATGACAGTTTACAATGTTGCTGTTGCAGTGTTTCTGTTTTATATCTGCACAGTTTTTCTGTATCGTTCTGGAAAGTAAAACATGTTTTAGTAGTAACTTTTGTGGTATAGCAACAATGAGACAGCCTTTTTCGTGGCACAACAATACGTTACTGTACAGTACTTTCTTCATCACGCCAATAAGCGTAATAACTACGATATCTATACACAAAGCATTTCACTTTTGTTCATCATGAGGTAAGTACATTGACTTCTGCAGAACTTAGCTTTCGGAGGACGATAACTACGACACTTCCACAGAATTATCTTACAGCAAGACGCACATTTAGCGCTACAGGACACGCATTTGAGAGATTAATTTTGTACTTATGCCATTTATTTTTCAAGATTTTTGAATTACAAAGAAAGTTTTCCATGATACATTTCATTCCATTGCTGTAATCTGTAACACCTGAGGGTATAATTACATTAATCCTCAGGGGGGTACACGCTTACTTTGTGTACCATGTGTTTGGCGAGCACAAGGAGCCCTAGCTAATATGGTATTTGCTTATACAACTTTACACATCGGTACCTTATTTCTCTAACACAGAATTACACAGCTATTTGATTATTTACCTGAGATGTATGAAACTCACTGGCTGTGCTGTGTGCAGTCTGTGGCTGCTTTGCATTGTTGTAATACTCGCCATTGTAGTGTTAGGCAGCTGGCTGTGAACAGCGCGTAGCGTTGCGCAGTTGGAGGTGAGTCGCCAGCAGTGGTGGATGTGGAGAGAGAGATGGCGGAGTTTTGAAATTTGTCATGAACTGCTATATATATATATATATATATATATATATATATATATATATATATATATATATATATATATATATATGATGACTATTAAGGTATATACATTGTTTGTTCTCTATTAATATCTTTCATTTGCTAACTATCCCTATCAGTAGTTAGTGCCTTCAGTAGTTTGAATCTTTTATTTAGCTGGCAGTAGTGGCGCTCGCTGTATTGCAGTAGCTTGAGTAGCGAAGATTTTTGTGAGGTAAGTGATTTGTGAAAGGTATAGTTTAATGTTAGTCAGGGCCATTCTTTTGTAGGGAATTTTGAAAGTCAGATTGCGTTGCGCTAAAAAATATTGTGTATCAGGTTAAGCACAGTCGTGTATAAATTTTTCAAAGGGGACGTTTCAGTTTCTCTTTCGTTTTCTTTTTATTTTCATTTACGTTGTATATTTTTGGCAAGTGGAAATTATAATAAACAAATATTGAATAAGAAATATAGGTCCCCTTTCCCCAACTGGTTAACTGAGGTAGGTTAAGGATACGAAAAGGAAAACAACCAACCGACCGCATGCTGATGGTTGTCTATATTCGCAACTGCGAAAACATTTCATATAGTCTGGAGGTGGTTCGATGAGCCCTGTGCAAGGCACTTAAGTGCGAATCGCAGATTAGTTATGTGTATGCAGATGTAGATTTCAAATTTTCGTGGTACGGACTCCTTTCTGGTCCGTGCCCGTAAGGCTGCAGACCTGACTCCAGTAACTTGCAGTAGGCTTTTTTGCGAGAAAACAGCAGCAGTCACCTGTTAGGGGCTTTGATTGAAGCAGCGAAGCTACCCGCATAGTGATGGCTGCTGCTGAGGCAGCCGACAGCTTTACGACCGGTCGTTGTGCTGCCACCTCGCGCCGCTCGCCGCTTTGTTCCGATAGAGTGCCGGCGCGGCTTCGCGCTCGTTACACGCCTGCGGGGGACGCCCGCTGACTTTACTGCGCCCTGTTTACGCGCTGGTACTTCCCGCCGTAAAGTAGCGTGGTCGCGTGAGGCATCGGGTCGCATTAACTTCAAAGCAAGCAGTAACGAACTGTGCCGTGATTGTGACCTGCGCGCTTCCTTCCCACCTCTCCATTAAGCTTTACGAAAGTACTTGGGCCGTGTGAAAGTTCTTTCATTGCTGAAATATTCGTTTATTCCATTAACTAGTTTTCGAACTTTTTCAGGTCATTCTTGAGCTGGGCCACATGGAAGTTCCATGTTTATTTCCATAGTGTGGTTCTGGGTACGTGTCCTGCGACAATAAGGTTCAAATGGCTCTGAGCACTATGGGACTCAACATCTTAGGTCATAAGTCCCCTAGAACTTAGAACTACTTAAACCTAACTAACCTAAGGACATCACACACACCCATGCCCGAGGCAGGATTCGAACCTGCGACCGTAGCAGTCCCGCGGTTCCGGACCGCAGCGCCAGAACCGCTAGACCACCGCGGCCGGCGCGACAATAAGGCAGAGGAAAAGACGTTAATGTATCGCCATGAGTATTGCTTACATCGCGAGTTGAACTGTGTTAGTTGTTGCGACAGAATGGGCAGCGCTTTGTACTTGGTATCCACCTGGCATGGTGATTGCCGATTGGCCACATATAATTAAGTTTTCACTTTTTCTATTCGTCAGTGCTGTGACTGGTTCGATGCCCCCTGCCACTAATTCCGCTCCAGTGGCAGCATCTTCATCTCAGAGCAGAACCTACACACTGCGTCTTGAAACATTTGTTGGACCCATTGCGATCACCTCCTACCCCTACAGCTTTTACGCTCGGCAGCTCACTCTAGTACCATGAAAGCTATTTGGAAAAAACATTGAAAATTTGTGGTAAGGACTATGGGACAAAACTGCTGAGGTCATCGGTCTCTAGGCTTACGCACTATGTAATCTAATTTAAACTAATATTTTCGCTAAGGACAACACACACAACCATCCCCGAGGGAGCAGAGCGAATCGTGACAAGACGCCCCAGACCGCACGGCTACCCCGCACGACATGAAAGTTATTCCCTGATGTCTTACTATAACACGTCTCATCATCCTGTCCTGTCTTCTTGTCCGCTTTTTCCACATACTCCTCTCCTCGTCGTTCTACGTAGAATAAACCCATTCTTTTCTTGACAGTCCATCTAATTTTCTACGTCCTTCTATAGCATTCCGTCTCACACTCTCCGCAGCTTCTCTTTTCCGAATTTTCCACAGTCCATGACTCACTTCCTTGCAGTCCTGTGCTCCAGACATGTCTTCCCTAGAATGAAGTTGACATTTGATACCATTAGAAATGGCTCTAAGCACTATGGGACTTAAAATCTGAGGTCATCAGTCCCCTAGACTTAGAACTACTTAAACCTAACTAACCTAAGGACATGACACACATCCATGCCCGAGGCAGAATTCGAACCTGAAACCGTAGCTGCAGTGCGGCTCCGGACTGAAGCGCCTAGAACCGCTCGGCCACAGCGACCGGCTGATTCATTACACTTCATTTGGCTAGGAGTACACTCTTCATATCCTCCTTGTTTTGTTCGTTATGTGTTACTTTGCATTTCTTCTCTCTTCTGTTTTCTGGTCCTCAATTTTGGTGTTAAGATTATCGTTGATCTCAGTTCTGCTACTCCTCATGTAACATATAATTTCGGTCCGTGCTCGGCGGCTAGTGCTGGTCGCCATTGTTTACCAGTTTCCGCAGATTGGAAACATTTCTCCTGTCAGGAGATAAAGGTCCATTCTTCCATTGGTCTATCAATAAGGTTGTGTCTGGCCCGATTCGGCTGTTTTCAAAAGCGAGCGATTTCCGCAGAATGGCTAGTGTATCCTATACACTTTGTGGAACAATCGCCTCAGAGTGTCGACAGGAAACAGCACTTTGCACTGTGAGCAGTGAAGCGGCTGATTGGCCCAATCGTCTGCGTGTGAAATTAATATGCTGCAGCGGTTTGGAGCCGGGGAAATCAAGGAGACGGTCGGCAGACCACTTGGAATGCCCGGGGGTCGAGGTGAAGGTGGTATGGTGCCATATATTTCGGCTGTCGATACTCACTGAGCAATATAGTGGTTCTCTCTGTGCAGAAACTTTGGAAGTGTTCGACAGTACGTTTTGATGCGCCGATGAAGGCGTGGTAACCGGCGCATTCACTTGCTCGATTTCAAGGCTCTGTAGCAAAAGGCTGCCGGGCAAAACGTGAAGCAATTGACTGGCTGCAGGCTTTGCTTGATAACAACGAGGCGGACTTGGCGAGGATTGTTAGACGATAATAAATTCCCTTTGTCTCCAGCGGCAATTTCAAGTGTGGGCAGCCTGTGTGTGTGTCCTTATCCTTTTTAACTTCAGACTGTTATCCTGCATTGTTAACACAGGAGAGGCAAGCAAGTTGCTGGGGACACTGTAGGGACTATTTACAGTGCTGGTTTTCCAATTCTGTGGTCGGATCTGTGAGTTTACCGAAAGCAATCGGATTGTTACAGCGCACTGATCAGTGGTATAGAAGAAGTGACTGCAATTACACTCTCTCGCGGTCAAAGCCAGGACGCTGACCCTTATTTAACGTGATACTATCTGCGTACCAGTGCATAGAAGTAATCCGGATCCGCCAACAAAGGTTTCGAAGAAAACCAGCGGAGCAGTATGTCACGCGGTTTCACTCGCGCGGGTACGCTACAAGCTCTAGCCGCGGCAGACGCTACGGAAGGTGCTTGGACACGAAGGAAAAGAACGTTTCACTCATTACTTTCGTTTTTCTTCGGTCTAGCTTCAGGCCATAGTGTCTTCAGACATATAATTCTATTCATCGGGTCCCGCGCCGCGCGGTCTAAGGCGCCTTGTCACGGTCCGTGCGGCTTTCCCCGTCGGAGGTTCGAGTCCTCCCTCGGGCATGGCTGTGTGCGTCGTCCTTAGCGTAAGTTAGTTCAAGTTATATTAAGTAGTATGTAGGCTTAGGGACCGGTGACCTGTGCAGTTTGATCCCATAAGACCTTACCACGAATTTCCAAAATTCGGGTCCCGCAATTCTTTCTCACTTTCACTGAGGGTACCAAAGCCATCAGCAAAACTCATTATCATTTCACCATGTATTTTAATCATAATCTTGAGTCTTTCTTTTATTTACATCATTCATTCTTCCATGTATAAATTTAATAGCAGGAGATAAAGATCTCATCCCTGCCTTATTCCCTTTCTAATGCGAGCACGGAGTTCTTCGTCTTCCATTCTTAGTTTTCTCTTTTGGTTCTATTTCATATTATAATTATCCGTCCATCCCTACAGCTTACACCTCGTTTCCTCAGAATTTTGAACATCTTGCACCATTGTATACTGTCGAACACTTTTTAGGTCGACGTATCTAATAAGCAAGTCTTAATTTTTTTAAGGTCTTAGTTCCATTATCCAAGTCGCAAGCCCCTGTTTTTGTGCTGTTATCTTTCCTAAAGCAAAACTGATAGCCGTCTAACATACGCTCACATTTCTTTTCCAATCTTCTATACAATATTCGTATGAACAACTTCGACGCATGGTCTGTTACGAAGACTGCTCAGTATTTCTCGTAATTTGCTACCTTATAGATTATGTGAGAGATGGACCTGTCGTTTATGTGCAAGCATATGAGTACCTTCTTACCATGTGCGTATTCGGCTATTAGCATTATACAGTATAATATGCATAGGGCGCTACGGAATGACCGTATTGGGCATACAATGAAACAATTATCCATATATCTCCTTAAAATGAAAGTTCAGTTGTTACCAAGTGTCCATTACACAATTCAGTTATTTTGACAATATTAATATTTTTATTTAGTTTGGAAATTGCTGACTTGCTGTCTTGCCTACCGGTTATGGTTATCACATTTGTCGGAAAGTATGTCAGTTTGCCTTGGTTGGTGTATGGATCTTGTAGATACAATATGTCTATGTTTAGGTCTTTAACTATTTTGGCGAGTTCAACACTAACTTGCTTGCTCCTCATTGCATTCAGGTGAAGATTGTTCATTAGTGATGTAACGTTGTTGCTTTAATTTGTTGTGAAAGCGGTGCTGATAGACAATAGACGCGGTTTAAAAGGTGTGAGCTGTCTGGGGAAGTTAACCTTGCATTACTGAGCAACTGTTTCACCAGGTATCCAGTCTAGCTTACCAAATTCGCAACCAGACTAACATTAATTATAATCTTTTAATAGTCATACGACAACCGGTGATATATATATATATATATATATATATATATATATATATATATATATATATATATATATATATAAAAGAGAATTTAAATAAAAAGAAATAAATCAGTTTGTATTTGGAAATTTATTTTAACATTGATCATTGAAATTTCAGCATATTAAACTTGATTCATAACTAAACTGGTGCCTTATTTAGGATTGTGAAAATGTGAGTTTGTAATCTTACAGAACACATCAAATATGGAGCCAAGATTGGGAGACTGCATACAATAACACACGAAGAACGTTGAAACATATGCAAGAGGAAATTAACCACAACCAACCGATTCAATTTTCACCCAAAGAAGTTACGTTCGTAGCACAATCCTGTCCGTCATGTAATTACCACACACTGGTGTACTAAATTCATACTAACTCCCTGTGAAATCTTCCCGAAAAGAATAGCTGAGGGCTACTTTGATGATTACACCACATGCTTCACGTGGTCAACTTGGTTTACACAAAGAGTGTAACTCCACAATAATTTTGATAATTAAAATAAGTTACATCGAAAAGCAATTTACAAAACAAAAACCTCGAACTGGTTACTAACGTCTTACTATTAACCTGATGGGTCAAACAATTGTATAAGCACGTGGTACTGGTCTCACAAAGTACACCCCACGTGGGTTGAACATAAAGAAAAGTTGCTATATTGAAAAATATTGTCAAGACGAGACGTTATAATCTCACGAGCATTCGCATTTAAGATTGATGATCTTAGAGTTACTGATCAACACGTGGTTCCACTTTACTCACAAAGTAGTGACAAAGCAACTACCGGAAGATATTCTGAACTTCACACTCGAATTACACTGCGTTGCAATTTAAGATAACATTAGATATTTTAGAGCTAAACCTGAAATAAAGGTGATTAAATTTTCAGTTAGGCTGAACTTAAGAAATCCATTGTCCTACGGACTTAGCAGTCACGCGCTTAGCCGGAGATCTTACCACTTCAGACGCTCGCCGCGGACAGACTGCCGTGGTCCCTTCCTGAGGGGTGCCTCACAAATACAAACGGAAATGACCAGAGAGGCAGCTTCCTATATCAACATGACAAGGGACGGACAGGACCATACTAAGGATAGAAACCTCTTTGCTTTTAGAAAGCGTAGCTATCTATTCCGACGTTGGTCCTACTGTTCTCTAGCAGACAGGCTTGTCTGCTACCATCAAGCATGCAACTAGAAATACATTTGCTCATTCATCCTCTCACACAGAAGGGAAGGGGGATGACAGTATCTTATCATATACAGTATATAAAATAAAGCGGATGTAGGTTCCGTATGAGACTGTGTGACATGAATTACATATAAACTGTGTTTTAAAGTGTAGTAGTGTGACAGATTGTTCTTGTTTATGTGTAAAAGTAACACGTTCCACTGCTCAGTCTCCTCCCAGATAGTCAGAAACGCCACAGTAAATTTAGAAGAGGAATTTATGCCGTAAATGACAACAGATTTAAGAAATCAACATGAAAGGAATCCAACAGAGACCTTTCAGTGATGCCATGGGTGTTTAACCAGTACGTAGCTTTCACTGCCAGTTTGAGCATAGCCGAAATACGTCTGTCCGTATTCCCTGACATGTCGGCATAGATCTTATCCATTTCAAATGATTCTTCTCTTCGTATACATAACTGCATCATTAAGTCTCACAACTGGTCGTGGTTGCTCCGTATGCAAGACAGTGCCGTGAACCTCCGTCCGCTCCTGCCCCCTCTTTGGCAGGGGCTTGGCAGAACGAGAGTGACTTCTTGCACCGGAAGTCGTCGACCGTCATTGCTAAAGATTTTTATTCAGAATGAGCAGTGTCTGGGATGGACCCCAGAAACCTGGGAGTTTTGCTTAGTAGTCAACGACACAAACGCTAGATTACAGCGTAAGCCTGCACTAACGAAATACTAAGGCAATATTTTTCTCTTACGTGATTGGGACTGGACAGAAATCCGACAATGTCGCTGTCAAGCAGTTGCACCAAGTGAGGTAGCGTCTTGGTAACATAATGGACTCGTATTCCGGTGGACGGCTATAAAATTTGTGTCCGGCCATCAAGGTTTAGGTTTTCCGTGATTTCTTCCCCAGCCCGATGTGCTCCGCAGCTAATCACCTCGTCGCCGACGGGAGGTTAAATGGTAATCTTCGTTGCTTTTGCTTTACGAAGTACTCACCGCCATGCACTATATAGTGATTTGCAAAAATATATAAGTGTAGATATAAATATCTGTGCTACTTTTCATAACCCACTGAAACAACGTCGAAAAAGAAATCACATTACCTGGAAGAAGCCACTGTTACTACATCTCGACAGATAAAATTTTTGCGAGAGCCGGCCGAAGTGCCCGAGCGGTTCTAGGCGCTACAGTCTGGAACCGCGCGACCGCTACGGTCGCAGGTTCGAATCCTGCCTCGGGCATGGGTGTGTATGATGTCCTTAGGTTAGTTAGGTTTAAGTAGTTCTAAGTTCTAGGGGACTGATGACCTCAGAACTTAAGTCCCATAGTGCTCAGAGCCATTTGAACCATTTGATTTTTTTGCGAGAAAAATATATACCTCGTGCGTGTGAACGTGTCTGAATGTGTGGCAGGGGCTATTGTTGTTGTCTCTTCTATTCCAAATAATGTTAAACTTTGTGAACAGAGATTACGTACTGTGATACTATTATCACGCGGCACTCCAAGCGTTTTTGTCTTTCGAATTTAGACTTTCGTTTTCCGTCCGGCAGCAAATAACTGAAATTTTCAGCAGACAGGGGTCCCCTCTAACTGCAACATCTGTGGCTCCTCTCTCCGCAAACAACAGGTACACTTGCCAGCCCATTACGCAGATGTAGCCGGAAGAGTTGTATTTTGTAAACACGGCGCCCGCTGAGTCACTGCTGCGCACGTCCGCTGTCAACAACAACGTCAGCTGCGCCCCGGTGCTCAGGTCTGCTGCGGCCGCTGCTTCTCTGCAACTGTGTCCCTCTGTTGGTAACAAATGGTTCAAATGTCCCTGAGCACACTATGGGACTTAACATCTGAGGTCATCAGTCCCCTAGAACTTAGAACTAGTTAAGACTAACTAACCTAAGGATATCACGCACATCCATGCCCGAGGCAGGATTCGGACCTGAGTCTGTGGGTCTGTATCTACGTGTACATCGGCGCCAAATAGACATGTTACTAGAGCACTCTGCTGACACCAACTGAGACCGATGTAGGAGAAAGGCACAAAACTCTAAACACATTAAGTACATGCCCAATTTCATTTTTTATTTTTCGAGTCCAGGACATAAAATAATTAAAAAAACTAATAAGTATTGATTCACATAACAAATTTGCAAAATCAAATACGTACAGTAGTTCAAAAATGGTTCAAATGGCTCTGAGCTCTTGGGACTTAACTTCCGAGGTCATCAGTTCCCTATAACTTAGAACTACTTAAACCTAAATTTTCTCTGCCTCGTGATGACTGGGTGTTGTGTGATGTCCTTAGGTTGGTTAGGTTTAAGTAGTTCTAAGTTCTAGGGGACTGATGACCATAGATGTTAAGTCCCATAGTGCTCAGAGCCACTACTTAAACCTAACTAACCTAAGGACATCACACACATCCACGCCTGAGGCAGGATTCGAACCTGCGACCGTAGTGGTCGCGCGGTTCCAGCCTGTAGCGCCTAGAACCGCTCGGCCACCCCGGCCGATCGTACAGTAGTATTTATGACACAGATTCAATAATATATACAAACAAGCAGCAGATAAACAAGCAGCAATATGATTATATTTCTTGACGGGCCCAGTATTCGGCGGTTATCACAGCAGTTTCGCTGGCTGCAGCAAGATTACAGATAGTACATGCAACCGGTAGGTTCGTGCAGACTAGCAGATCTTGTTCGTCCTGTACGTCACCACACTAACAAGTTTTCTCCTCATTACTGAAGCCCCACTTCCTGAGGTTGGCTTTGCACCTTGACACCCCAACTCGCAGTCTGTTCAAAGCTTTCCAGGTCACGTATGACAGGTTGAACATTTCCTCCTTGACCGTTATGTGATTGTCTTCAGCCAGGGAGTCTCGACAAAGCTCCTCTCTGCGGGTTCTGGGAGATGAGCGACTTGCCATAGTTTTCTGTAGGAAGCTTTTTCTCGACCTCAGTCTTGGCTGTTGAGGGTCATGTCCGAACAAAGGATGTCTATGGTCGATTTCTTGTTTTTTCTTCTCCACTTCTGTTGCAGCTTGCCTTCGAATGCGTGGCGGTGCTATACCCATAATTTGGTATAGCTTATTGACAGGAGTAGGTCTTAAGCAGCCTGTAACAATGCGTCCTGTCTCGTTCAGGGCTGTATCTGCGTTTAGCATGTGCAGAGTTTTGCCAGACTGGTACTGCGTAATCTGTGGCGGAGAAGCATAGTGCCAAAGCAAATGTTCTAAGCACTTTTGGCTGGATACCCCAGGTGGTTCCTGCAAGTGGCTCTGAGCACTATGGGACTCAACTGCTGTGGTCATAAGTCCCCTAGAACTTAGAACTACTTAAACCTAACTAACCTAAGGACATCACACACATCCATGCCCGAGGCAGAATTCGAACCTGCGACCGTAGCAGTCGCACGGTTCCGGACTGCGCGCCTAGAACCGCGAGACCACCGCGGCCGGCGGTTCCTGCAAGTCTCCGGATGGTGTTGTTCCGCGCTTTTACTTTGAGGCTCGTTTCTTCACAGCGGTATTTAAATGTGAGGGAACGGTCACCTCTCCAAGTAATGCTGAGTTTCCTTTTGGCTTCCATATTTCTAAGATGGAATGCACAGACTTGGGTCTTTCCAGGGTTCCGTTTCAGTTGGTTTTCATCGTAATACTTGGCCAAATTTTCAAGAGCTGTTGTCAGTTTCACCTCTACTTTCTCAAATGTCTCACCCTGGGCAGTGAGTGCTGTATCATCAGCGTATATGCATGCCTTAGTTGAAGAGTTAATTGGCTGGTGTAGATATTATATAACAGGGAGACAGCACACTTCCCTGAGGGAGACCATTTTTCTGCATTCTCCATCGACTCTTCTTGTCTTGGAAAGACAAGGAAGGAGCCTCCACGAAGATCGATCCATCCTCAAAGAGAGGATGAGTTATAGCACGATCGGGCGTACCCTGGGCGTTAGGAAGAATCCTAGCGGCCAGTCCTTCCACCACCAGGACCAAAAAGATGCCCAGTTAAAATACCATTCACTCTCTCCTGCTTCCACTCCCATTTACCCACCCAACCAAACACTCTCTCGGAACAGTCAGCTGTAAAACCTGTTTGTATTCTATACCCTACTAATAGCCTGGAGAGACAAACACAGTAAACACTTAAATAATGTGTGAAAAGAGGCTCCGCCTGATTACTTACAAAAAATTAACGTCTTCTCTCTAATTTACATCTCAGGGCGTTATTAAAGTCGTGTATATTTTTCTCCCAAACCAGAAGGCAGATCAACTGCTTAACTAGGCCTTTGGATGCGAAAGTCTAGAGCAATATCTAGACCACCGTAGCCGTACGCCTCGGGCTTCGTATGCTGGACGGTCTTCTTGCCGCAACAGGAAGACCTGTGTCGACGGAGAAAGCACCACAGATAAAATAACGAGTACTTCATCCAAACTGAAGGAAGCAGGTTGCAGTCAGTTAGTGGCCTTTACTAGTTGCGCCTCATTGTCCAACACTTACAGACACACCTCTTCCCACCGACGAAGTACACTGTACGTCAACATCGAGGCTACTGCGTGTAGGAGGACAACACACTAATCCACAGAGCTTACACAGCAAGGATACCTTTCATCTCATGATGAGCTAGAGGAAATGACATAACAAAGAAGAAACTCCCCTGGCTAGACACGCCTATCAGCATTCTCCATTTATGTCCATACTTTGCAAACCTCTGTGAAATGTGCGGCAGGGGGTAACTGTGTAGTTAGTGCGCTCATTAAAGATTTTATACAATACTGCATTTTAAACATATCCGTGGGTGCTGTTGTTCTCGTATTTCAGTAAAGGGGCAAAAATTGTGGAGACGTATCCAGGTGATGTTCGAGACAACGTCGGCCATCTCCATATGCTGTTACTCAGTGTGACCAGACGGTATTGAAACGTCTCCTTTCAATAATAGTACACTACTGTGCTTAACCTGACACACAATATTTTTAGCGCAACGCAATCTGACTTTCAATAATCTCTACAAGAGAATGGCCCTGACTAACATTAACCTGTACTTTTCACAAATCACTTACCTCACAAAAATCTTGGCTAATCCCACTACTGCAATACAGCAGGCGCCACTACTGCTAGCTAAATAAAAGACTCAAACTATGGAAGGCACTAACTACTGATAGGGATAGTTAGCAAATGAAAGATATTAATAGAGAACAAACAATGTATTTACCTTGATATCATCATTTATAAATATAGCAGTTCATGACAAATTTCAAAACTCCGCCATCTCTCTCCCCACATCCACCACTGCTGGCGGCTCACCTCCAACTGCGCAACGCTACGCGCTGTTCACAGCCAGCTGCCTAACACTACAATGGCGAGTATTACAACAATGCAAAGCAGCCACAGACTGCACACAGCACAGCCAGTGATTTTCATACAGAGGTGGCGTTACCAATAAAAAACCTAAACAGCCTACTTACAGTATCAACTAAATTCTACTGACCATGTGATATTTTTAATTCAGTTTTCTGCTACAGGCTTCAGATACGTTGAGTCACTGTTGATAGTTTTATTATATCTGCCTCCGACTAAGATGCGAGGTACCGTGTTTTAACTGAGGACCAGTAAATACAGTCAGTGGGCTATATCACAGATTTTGCTTTTTGCAAGAGCACTCGCAAGACCAGACATTTGTACCGGCGTTCACCACCAAGGCCTGAGCTAAATTCTTCATATCTACTCTCATTCCAATTAAGCTGGAAATAAATGTTAATAATTGTGAAATCTTCGTTTCCTTGTCCACTCTTTCCTTCCCCTCCCCCCCCCCCCACCCTTAACCGCCACCATTTCGGTGAAATTAAGCAGAGGTAATAATAAGTATTGGGGGCTATTAACACGGTGTTTCAGTTTTATGCCGCGCGGGATTAGCTGAGCGGTCTTGGGCGCTGCAGTCATGGACTGTGCGGCTGGTCCCGGCGGAGGTTCGAGTCCTCCCTCAGGTATGGGTGTGTGTGTTTGTCCTTAGGATAATTTAGGTTAAGTAGTGTGTAAGCTTAGGGACTGATGACCTTAGCAGTTAAGTCCCATAAGATTTCACACACATTTGAACATTTTTTTCAGTTTTATACGCTGTGTTTCCGGTAGTAAGTTGACTAATCCTTGCACACCAGTCCCGATTACATTTTCTGGTGTGTTAAGGCCTACTGAACCTCACAATATACTTTTCATGGTGTTTCTTACGTGCGTTACGAAAGTATTGGATATTCACCCCACCAGATCGCAAGAAACAACTTCCTTGTGAAAATTCTTGGTGTTGTGAGAGCACATAATAATTGTATATTTGTCGACTGTTTTCACCGTTTGTAGCTGCTAGTAGTTGGCTGCCGTTCGCTGACTTAAATATTCCTAAAATATAGTGCAAAACTTTTTCGAAAAACTCTTTTTCATTTCAGTTCCAGGAAACATTATGTCATAAGAAATGAATAACGCACTTCGCACGGACTGATGACAGGGTAGACACATTCATTGTTCCAAGATGAGCGTTTTCAACAGTCTTATGCTGTCATCATCTGATCTTACGGAACCTGTTATAGAACTGCCATGCTACATTAGGTAAAGTCGAACATAAAAGGCACTCCATGCGTATACGTATTTTCATAAAAACCCAGTTGGTAAAATGCAACCAGATATGTGTGTGTATGGAGCGCTTTTTATGCTTTCACTTCATGTAATGTAACATGGGAATTTTATAACACGTTTTATAAAATCAGATGATGGCAGCATAATATTGTTGAAATAGGTCATATTGGAACAATAAAAGTATGTGTCCTACGATCGTGGCGTACGAAGTGTGTTCTTCATTTCCAACCATACAGATCGCACAGCCGGTGAACGTTACAGAAATTACATGATAAAGTACACATTCTGTTATAATTAATTAATTTCTTCAATGCTGTCATTCCTGGATTAATATTGCAGGTATCAATCACACCATAGAAACATTATCCGTCTCACTAACTGGAGATTGGGTCTGACCCATTGCCGTTGCAACAGAAGCAGATATAGTAAAATAATACGAGCTAGGTAATGATTCTCGAAATAATAAATAGTAGCAACGAATTAAATATCTCATAGCTCCAATCCAGAATTTAAATTTTACGAATATTTTAAAAGTATTCTAAAGTATTGTCATAGGTTGCCTTCCGCGTGCAAGACTGCGGGTTTTAGTTTTGGTCCAGTTCGCAGTTCTGCCAGAATGTTTCAAACGTCCATAACCCACTACAAACTGAAACATTCGTTCTGTATTATCGTAGTTATTTAAGACGTATTTACAGATTAGTTAAGCTCGTTGCAGAACAAGAGTGTCATTTTTAACGAGAAAAGGTGGTGAGGATGAAACACAGGGAGCGGCTGTTTCATCAGAATTATTCGTTTCCTCGAACTGGAACAGGGAAAATTTACGCTGGGGAAGCAACCTGGGAGCTTTCTCAACGGAAGCTGACGCGTGACGTTCAGCAGTTTGAGGACCATTGTGCTGGCTGGTGACCTGCTTATTTTTGCTGGTTCACGTGTAGCAAGGGAGGAGTCTGAAATTTTACCTGTGGCTGGCACTAAACAGAGCTGCTGCTGTTCTGTACGCAGGTCTGCAAAGCTAAAACGAGACACGACAACAAAACAAAACGTCCGAAATTCTTTGTTAATGTACCGCAGTCGCACACCTGCCTTATTTCGGGTGACAGGGACACAGCTATGACAATAGAACAGCAGTATCGTGAAGTAGCACTGTTTTTCACTAAACGTTTCCATACACAATACACATTGCATTTCATCGTAGTTGTGTTATGTGAAGGTTTAGTAGGTAAATTTTGATAAGGCCTGTAAGTCTCTGCGAGAGAGACACGCTGTTAGCTACTTCTTTAAACGACTTACTACTGAAAACGCCAGTCTTACATAAGTATCGATTTGTTACCCTATTAAATTCATTAGAGCAGTTTGAACACGCTGGTGCCCTCTTTATCATTAAACTTGCCACAGACAGTTGACTACCTTCTATGTCACTGATTTCAGCAAAACATTCATTCTTTACTTACAAGAGAACCTCCCCGTCGCACCCCCCTCAGATTGAAAAACTGAACACAGATCAATCGAGAAAACAGGAAGAAGTTGTGTGGAACTAAGAAAAAATAAGCAAAATATACAAACCGAGTAGTCCATGTGCAAGATAAGCAACATCAAGGATAGATTGAACTCAGGAGCGCTGTGGTCCCGTGGTTAGCGTGAGCAGCTGCGGAAGGAGAGGTCCTAGGTTCAAGTCCCCCTTCGAGCGAAGAGTTTAATTTTTTATTTTCAGACAATTGTTAAAGTTCAGGCACTCACACACAATCAACTTCGCTCTCCAAAATGCCAGGACATGTTCAGATTTGCTTGGACATAGGCAGGATTTGACGGTCTTCACACGGAAAAATTTGAAACATATGTTTTGACAGAGTACAGGGGAAAGTGAGTGACTGCGAAACTGTTGGATTCATTTGTTGCAATTTATGTGACAAACTCTTATGTTTTCATCACTTTTTTGGGAGTAATTATCACATCCACAAGAAAACCTAAATCGGGCAACGTAGAAGAATGTTTTTACCCATTCGCCAAGTGTACAAGTTAGGTGGGTCGACAACATATTCCTGTCATGTAACGCACATGCCGTCACCAGTGTCGTATGGAATATATCAGACGTGTTTTCCTGTGGAGGAATCGGTTGACCTATGACCTTGCGATCAAATGTTTTCGGTTCCCATTGGAGAGGCACGTCCTTTCGTCTACTAATCGCACGGTTTTGCGGTGCGGTCGCAAAACACAGACACTAAACTTATTACAGTGAACAGAGAGGTCAATGAACGAATGGACAGATCATAACTTTGCCAAAATAAAGAAAAACTTTTCGCTGGAGGGGAGACTTCAACCAAGGACCTCTCGATCCGCAGCTGCTCACGCTAACCACGGGACCACGGCACTCCTGTTCTGAGATTAACCTTGATGTTGCCTATCTTCGCATGGACTACTCAGTTTGTATATTTTGCTTATTTTTTCATAGTTCGACACAACTTCTTCCTGTGTTCTCGATTGATCTGTGTTCAGTTTTTCAAGGCCTATCCACTGTGCCAACTTATAACTAAATCTGAGGGGGGGGGGGGGTGCGATGGGGAGGTTCCCTTGTTAGCAGCGAAACGTTGGTGGCAATGTTACGTAAAGTTACGTGACATCTCAGTGACTAAACTGTTCTGCAAGACTCTCAAGTGCAAGACACATGTCACTGAGTAAATAAGACCTTTCGGGCGCCTGATAGACAAATGATTGTGATCTTTTGCCATTACTGTATACTTCGCGTCGCAGAGTACGTTTTATTAAAGCAGTGTACAGAAGTCGTTACGTGCGTCATCAGTGCACTCTGTACAGAGGCAGTATACCATTCGCGCCTCTGAACTTGCTCTGAGGCGTGTGAGCTGTAAATTAATTTCACGCGACGAGCGACATCTACAAAACATGAATCATAGCATCCGGGGACCAACGGGCTCACTCAGGCCGTCGAAACATGAAATCTTATAAACTGGAGCAATAATTTTAAGAAGATTCTGGATTAAACCCGTCTACATTGCTTAATACATATCTTTATTTATAGCGTCGTTTCGACTACTGGTATCACAAAATCAAAACTTAGAACTTCTAAAACAAGGTTCAGTGTCAGTATGGATGAAATCCGTATCGCCCTGATTAGGAATAGGTTTTACTGATACTGGCACTGAAACTTGTTTTACATGTTCTAAGTTTTGATGATGTCGGTAGGCGAAACGTAATTACAAATAAAGATGAACGTTGAGCGATCAAAATGGTTCAAATGGCTCTGAGCACTATGGGACTTAACATCTAAGGTCATCAGTCCCCTAGAACTTAGAACTACTTAAACCTAACTAACCTAGGGACATCACACACATCCATGCCCGAAGCAGGATTCGAACCTGCGACCGTAGTGGTCGCGCGGTTCCAGACTGAAGGCCTAGAACCGCTCGGCCACACCGGCCGGCTATTGAGCGATCTAGAAGACTTTATTAACAAAATATTCACGACGATCACACAGGAAATTTATTTTCTTTATTAATAAATTTTAAGATCACTTAGGGAAATCACTCAGAAAACAGACCAGAGTAACTCTTTAAGAGACCGTACAGCCTCGTCCACTGCCAATACGACACACATGCATAGTATGCAAACAGTTCTCAGAATAATAGCGTAGACGACCTACCTCCGTAGTAGAGATTGATCGGAGATTTTACGTTTACAGACAACACTACTAAAATTTCACAGAAAAAGTAGTCGCCAGTCATTTTCATAACGCAACAAACGCAACTACACAATCTGTTGTGCCAATAGATGACGAGCTGAGGGTACCGTGGTTACACAGTAGGGTGAATCACGAACTGCTACCAGAAGCTAAATTGAAAACAAATTTAAATTATTTACTTTCTTTGCCATTACCGGTTTCGCACAAACGTTCGCCATCAGATCACTACCCTATGTTTTAGTGACCAGCCTTTCCAATGGTTTGCTGCTGTCCCCCTGACTCCTGCACACCTTTTCTTCTACTCCCAACATGCTCTAAAAGTTTAACATAGCCCAGTCGTTGTCCGCCCCTACTACTGTATTTTCCCCCTCTATTGCTCCTTCCGGTACCAAACTACGTATCCTTGAAAGCCGCAGCAGACGTTCCGCTAACCTTTTCCTGCTTCTGATAAAGATCTGCTTTCTTGAACTTTCTAAACCTTTTTTATTTCGTACTTTATATGTCGACTTAATTTTTACCTTCTTCGATACCATCTACCATCACGATTCTATTGCTTCCAGTTACTTCTGTAGATTTCCATGTCCACATTTCACTTCCATGCAATGCTGTGCCCCAGATGTACGCTTCCAGCAGCTTCTTCTATACTTTGATACTAGGAGAGAGTATAGTTCCACCGGACTCCCACATCTAGCCAACTTTGTAATAGAAGTTGAATATATTTTCATACTATATTTTAAATGATGGCATTCACTTTTTATGTGCTGTTGTCTTTGTCTGAAGTACCAAAAAATATTCCGGAAAATAAAAGTTTTTCCAAATCTAAAACATGTTCGAAGGTGAAAGATGACCATGCACTCAGCAACGAAGTTTCAACTGAAATTTAAAAGCGTTGCAGTCGAAAAAATCTTGACAGTGTTGTATGTAGTCGTCTGTCTGTTACATTATCACTCTACTACACACCAATAATCAGCACAGAAAAATTAAGCGGAAATATTATCAAAAACCAATTAGAAGTTAAAAACATTTTGAAATCGAAGCTATTGGCGACTACCACAAATTTCAAATAATCCTGCTGGAGGAACATCCGCAACTGAGCATTATAGTAGAGATTGAAAAAACCGCTATTTTTCAGTGCTTAGACCACGACTGGTTTCGGGCTGTTACATCCCCATCACCAGGTGCAACACTGAAAATAAACAAGAGCCCGAAGCCAATAACAATCTTTTCACTCACCAGTACAAATGAGCCGCGTGGTTAGAGACGCCATGTCACGGATCGCGCTGCCGCTCGCGCCGGAGGTTCGAGTCCTTCCTCGGGCATGGGTGTGGGTGTTGTTCTTAGTATAAGTTAGTTTAAGTAGTGTCTGAATCTAGGGACCGATGACCTCAGCTGTTTGGTCCCATAGGAATTCACACACATAGTACACATGAGAAAAGAAAAAAGAACTACCATACAACATTCCAGAAAACAGTGGTCGGCCTAGGTGCGGTAAAACGTCTAAGCGACACCAGACAATATAACGGACTATGCCTGGGTTCCTTTAGCACTCATAATGTATTCTTAACGTTTTTCATGCAACTTTTTTCGCTTTTGCATGCATATCACTAATTCAAGTCGTGAACGGCCGGGTTAGTTGGTCTCACGTTATTCTTCCCATCAACAGATGGCGGTACTATTGCCATTTGGTTTACCAGTTTGCTCCCTCCTTCCTTATACGCTACTGCGTGCTCTGCGCTGGCTGGTGGTACATCGCGTCCTATACTGACCCATGGCGGCGTTCGGGGTCGCAGCACAAAACGTTAGTGTTCTGGTGGCCATTCTATTCTTCTTTACTCAGGCAGTCGTCCGTTGTATTGTCTGGTGACGCTTTGACATTGACTTACGTTTATCGCACTTAGTCCGACCGCTGGTTTTTAAAATGTTATGTGTTACTTCTTCTTTGATTTCTAATTTGTACTAGTGCGTGAAAGAAATATTATTATCTTCGGTCCCTTGTTTATTTTCAGTATCACAACTGAAAATGAGCATATAATAGCACGAAACCGGGCGTGGTCTAAGCACTGAAGAATAAAGAACTTACAATTGAATCGGCATTTTCAATCTCTGCTAACACAAATTTCCATGGTCACGACAGGTAAAATCGTTAAGACATTAAAGTAACTCAGTTAACTTCCAACTACCAGAGAAGTCATTTCACTAACGTACTCTTTCTGCACCTCTGTCAATCTTCTTCCGTTATCTCACTTGCTTTTCGTCCATCCTACGCTTCTTTGCTTGCTAGATGGGAGAACTATTTTGCTTTTTCCACTACTGTGTCGTTCCCAGTTCTGCACGTTATACTCCTATCTGTCACTCACTATCATCTCCGTTTATACTTAAGAGATACTAGGTATACCGGTATACTAGGTATACCGTCCATTCCTTTTCTAACAGTTCTTCGTCTTGCCTTCGAGTTTCCAGAAGGGTTATGTCGACTGCAAACACTGCGATGCACTTGTTCTCCTATTCCAAATTTTTTTGTGATTTTCCTTATTGCTTCATCGTCATGCAAGTATAACTAAAAAATGGTTCAAATGGCTCTGAGCACTATGGGACTCAACTGCTGTGGTCATAAGTCCCCCAGAACTTAGAACTACTTAAACCTAACTAACCTAGAGACAGCTTTGGTCATAAGTCCCCTAGAACTTAGAACTACTTAAACCTAACTAACCTAAAGACAGCACACAACACCCAGCCATCACGAGGCAGAGAAAATCCCTGACCCCGCCGGGAATCGAACCCGGGAACTGCAAGTATAACTGCCATGCTTATATAAACTTCACCTCTGTGCAGAATATTTGGTGACGCATTACTGCCCGTCTACTCCGTATATGACTGGCATGGTACTCTTGAGCAAAAAACCATTTTAAAGGGAAAACTGAATATTTTTTTCGCTTTTCTTTTTGGGGCGCCTCATAGGACTCAAAAGATGCAATACATGATTAGTAATTCTCCTCATTGACGTACAGCGGCCATCTGATTGGTCCCAAGCAGTTCATTGAAGATTGTTTCCAAGCTCGTAAGGTGTCTCGAGTAGTATTTGTCAGCGTACCACACCGTCAATCTTTGGCGACTGGTAACTAAGCTCCACAGCGTGACTAATGACTTCACCCTAAGTAGGTTCTTCGCCATTCTTCTACAGAACAGTAGGTTCTAGGTTGACTTCCAAGGACAGCACAGTCGATGGAGGTTATACGAGAACGATCTCTCTCAACGAAGAATACTGACTCTAGTCTTGTTTCATATATATACAAATTACCAATCTATGCTCCGAACATCAGGAATTACTTGCACGCTGATGGTTTAGTTCTTGGCACACAGAGCACGTACTTCGAATCAATGGAAAACATTGACACTACTTCTCTTGGATGATTGCCTTGAACTAAGTCCGTCTAAGACGCAAGTACGTGCGTTTCATCTGAGAAACCGAAAAGCCGCTCCTAAATTAAAGGTCGCTCAGGGGTTGAACTGGAAGAGTGTGATACTCCAGAATACCTACAAATGACACTCAACAGATCTTTTACATGTAACAAGGACTGCATGAACACGAAGTTGATAGAAAACTGGCTGCTTCACGGTGGGGTTGTTGTTGTCTTCAGTCCTGAGACTGGTTTGATGCAGCTCTCCATGCTACTCTATCCTGTGCAAGCTTCTTCATCTCCCAGTACTTACTGCAACCTACATCCTTCTGAATCTGCTTAGTGTATTCATCTCTTGGTCTCCCTCTACGATTTTTACCCTCCACGCTGCCCTCCAATGCTAAGTTTGTGATCCCTTGATGCCTCAGAACATGTCCTACCAACCGGTCCCTTCTTCTTGTCAAGTTGTGCCACAAACTCCTCTTCTCCCTAATTCTATTCAATACCTCCTCATTAGTTATGTGATCTACCCATCTAATGTTCAGCATTCTTCTGTAGCACCACATTTCGAAAGCTTCTATTCTCCTACCCCCATGAACCATGGACCTTACCGTTGGTGGGGAGGCTTGCGTGCCTCAGCGAAACAGATGGCCGTACCGTAGGTGCAACCACAACGGAGGGGTATCTGTTGAGAGGCCAGACAAACGTGTGGTTCCTGAAGAGGGGCAGCAGCCTTTTCAGTAGTTGCAGGGGCAACAGTCTGGATGATTGACTGATCTGGCCTTGTAACACTAACGAAAACGGCCTTGCTGTGCTGGTACTGCGAACGGCTGAAAGCAAGGGGAAACTACAGCCGTAATTTTTCCCGAGGGCATGCAACTTTACTGTATGGTACGGTGGGGTAGTTTAGCTGAAACGTTTCGACCTTCCGCAATGACACTATTTCTTTTGGTATAAATCTTAGTTACTCCAAACAAGTGAATGTAGTCGTCAACGGCTCATGGAGACGTATAAGAGGCTGTTTGAAATATATTCGAACAGTCTGGCTTTACAACCTAATAAAAACAGTTCCACTTTATGTTCGTAAGTAATGCAACACATTTTGTTTCTGAAAGGAGATAGATTTTATTCACGATTCCGACAAACCTTATTATTCCCCACTCTTTTGTCTACAATACTCATTTTCCGACATAATCTCCGTTCAATGCGACGCCCTTACGTCACCTTACTGGGAGAGCCTATATGGCCACACGGTCGACGTCGGAGACGACGTTTTGGTGCATCAATTACCACCTCATCATCCAGGTACTGCCTTCCGCGGAAGGCATTCTTAATTGGACCAAACAGATTGAAGTCGACAGGTGCAGGATCCATATTGTAGGATGAATGAGGAAGAACAGTCTAGTTATGTTTTGTGAGCTCCTGTAGGGTGCGAAGGCCTGTGTGGGGCCTTGTGTTGTCATGGAGAAGATGTTTATTTGCATCCGTCGATCACGTTGATGAGAGTCCGCACGTTGCAACATTGTAGCAGCCACAGCGGTGTGAGACCGGTCACCATGCGGGACATCGGACAGGTTTGCGCCAATTTGTTGCCATAATGACAGACGCTTCGCCCAGCTTTAGTTCCCTGTCGCAACTTCACGAAACTGTAGCGGCTGAGGCGGGATATTTCAAGATGTCCCACGAATGGTTCAAATGGCTCTAAGCATTATGGGACTTAACATCGGAGGTCATCAGTCCCCTAGACTTACAAGGGGAGGCCGCCAATTGTGAAATTCAGATTCGATTCATACTGCGCATAATAAAAGCTCATGGCCACAGGTGTAATGCGGCAAAGCACCAAGATGCACTTCTCAGCCGTTGTCGAGAAAATCGACAGTTAATAGAAACCGTTGCCGTGAAATACTCTCTACGATGTCTGACTTACTATAGCGTCGTGGCGCAGCGGTAAGTGCTTGGTTTTGTAAGTCAAAGATCGCCGGATCGAATCTCGCGCCATGCAATTTTTTTTAGTATTTGTTTTTTGTAATTCAAATATATATATATATATATATATATATATATATATATATATATATATATATATATATATCATGGGGTCTCTAATTCGAACGTTTGACTTACACTATACGTATTCGTTTCGGAATATCGTTTCTACGTCTTCCGTTAACTACACGTGTAAACATTATGAAGACAATTAATAACATTTGTGAAATACAATTTTGTTTGCAGAAAACATAATCATGTTCGAAGTCGCCAGTTTTTCCACGACAAATGACTTTCAACAACGTATTATGCATAATTGTTACAACTGATTGCCGGGAATTCTGTATATATATATATATATATATATATATATATATATATATATATATATATATATATTAATAACAAATACTAAAAAAAGGTGCATGGCGCGAGATTCGATCCGGCGACCTTCGGATTACGAACCCGAGCGCTTACCGCCGCGCCACGACGCTGTAGGAAGTTACAAATCGTAGAGAGTATTCCACCTCAACGGTTTCTTTTAACTGTCGATTTTCTCGACAACGGCTGACAATTGCATCTTGGTGCTTTGCCACATTACACCTCTGGCTATGAGCTTTTATTATGCGCAATATGAATCGAATCTGAATTTCACAATTGGCGGCCTCCCCTTGTTAGAACTACTTAAACCTAACTAACCTAAGGACATCACACACATCCATGCCCGAGGCAGTATTCGAACCTGCGACCGTAGCAGCACCACGGTTCCGGACTGCAGCGCCTAGAACCGCTCGGTCACAGAGGCCGGCTGTCCCACAACAAATTCCTCACTTTCTTTCAGACGAAATGAGCCGAGAGAAAAAGTAGGTTGCAATACTTATGGAACGTCCTTCGTAGCTGCGAACAAGGAAAGGAATAAAATGAAACAGAAGGTAAGTCATCCACTACCCGGACGTGAAATGCATGTGGAAAGCCTGAAATTCAGGAAGAGCTTTCTCGGAATACCAGACGTGCTTACAGCCACAGGTGAAATAGCCAGGTTACAGCTGTGCAAAGCTAAGGATGCCTGTCGCCCTAGTTGAAAAAATCTGAAATTCTACATTATGGCAAGATACGGAAATCCTTGAATAGAGATCACGAGTGAGCAGATCCAGGGTTAACATGGCAAGATGGGGCTTCGACAAAGGAGACAATGTCAAGTGCGGTTGTGGAAAAGATCTGACACTTAAAACATGTGCTTCAGTACTGACTGTGTGAAGATGACTTGTATCAGGCCTTAGTGAATGTACTAGACGGTGCCAAATGTTTATCAAATTTAATATGAGGTAACGTTTGTTCCTGCGTAGCTGTGTATGATTCTGACACGAGAATTATAACAACGAACGTTTTATTCGTAACCAGTGACATCAGTAACATTAACTGACTGTAACATTTCATTATTAAGTCGCTCGTGATTTTTGCCTCCAATACATCCCAACCTACTCCCCAAGAATTTGAGAGGTTTTTGTGAGCAATAGCCACTTTCATTTCGTCAGAGCAATTGTTACTGCATACCCCAACAATACAGCACAGTGTAATTGGGACGACAGTAGACTACCCAGCCATTAAAATACTATAAAAAAGATTTAGTTCGTTGGACCAGATCAGTCTTCGGACTGCAGACCACAACAACCAAGAGTTCGCGCCAGGGAGTGTGCTTCGGCGCACAGCAGCCACCTTAACGTCCGGAGAAAAACCTTGGGCAAGGTCACCTTTCGTAGGACGGAGTGCGGCGTAGCAGCGCGCTGGCCCGCCAGAGCCACAATTACCTCCGCGTGACCGCGCTGTACCACTTAAGACGCACTTGTAATGCTCCGCTGCCCTGGGACACGAACGGCGTGTGTAAGTTCTCCACAACACCTGTGTTCAATGGGCGTAGTCTTTGTGCCGGTCATCGGTTCTTTTCCTATCGCTTCTCTCAACGTTACTCAACACAAAGGTATGTATCTACATCTACACTACTGGCCATTAAAATTGCTACACCACGAAGATGACGTGCTACAGACGCGAAATTTAACCGACTGGAAGAAGATGCTGTGATATGCAAATGATTAGCTTTTCAGAGCATTCACACAAGGTTGGCGCCGGTGGCGATACCTACAACAGGTTTTCTCTGCACACTCATCCGCATTAACCTATGTTTTTCCACATTTATGGCTAGCTGCCACTCATTTCATCAACTAGAAATTTTTTCTAAGTCGCATCTTCCTACAGGTTCTCAACTTCAACACCTAGCCGTACACAACACCATCATCATCAAACAACCGCCGTTTGCGTAATTACAAGCAGAGATTTACCTGCTAAGACGTGCTGAATCAAGCCCACATATCTTGTCCATTACTCGATAGGCTCTATTTCGTTCACTTAACGACAGTACCGAATCGTTTCCAGAAATCGAGGAGCACAGCATAAACCTGGTTATTGGTTGGTACCCACTGCGCTCTGTCTCTCATGGACACACAGAACGAGCTAAATTTCGCAAGATCTCTGTTTTGCAAATCCTTGTTATTTTTGATAAAGTATTTCGGTCTCCAATAACTTTATAATGTGTAAACGCAAAACAAGTTCCATAGCTCTACAACAGACCGGTATCAGCGCTGTAGGCCTATAATTATGTCTCCTGTCCTAAGACTTTTTAAGTAGGCTGTTTAGGTTTTTATGTTGGTAACGCCAAGTAGCGCTCTGTATGAAAATCGCTGACTGCGCTGTGGGCAGTCTGTGGCTGGTTGGACTCATTGTTGGAATATTCGCTTGTCTAGTGTTGGGCAGTTGGATGTGAACAGCGCGTAGCATTGGGCAGTTGGACGTGAGCCGCCAGCTGTGGAAGATGTAGGGAGAGAGATGCCAGAGTTTTGAGAGGTTACTATGAGCGGACAATCTGGACGTGTGTCTGTCAGAAAAAGGAAATTTGTAAGACTGGATGTCATGAACTGATATATATTATTACTTTTGAACACTATTAAGGTAAATACATTGTTTGTTTCTCTATCAAAATCTTTCATTTGCTAACTATGCCTATCAGTAGTTAGTGCCTTCAGTAGTTAGAATCTTTTATTTAGCTGGCAGTATTGGCACTCGCTGTATTGCAGTAGTTCGAGTAACGAAGATTTTTGCGAGGTAAGTGATTCATGAAAGGTATAGGTTATTGTTAGTCAGGGCCATTCTTTTGTAGGGGCTACTGAAAGACGATTGAGTTGCGCTAAAAATATTGCGTGTCAGATTAGTGATGATCAGAATAAGTGAAGAGAGGACTGTCTGAGAACGTTCAGTTTTGCTCAGCTGTTTGAAAATCAAATAACGTAAGAGTTTTTCCAGCTCTATCATTCTTTAGATACAAAGGGGAAGTTTCACCTTTTCTGTGAAACGACAATGATCGGTTCCTTTTTTTTCAGTCGTTTGATACTCTTCTTTGCTCCAGTGACTTGAGGTAAACTGAAGGTAGAAAGGGAACATACATATTCTTCCGCAGGAACTCTGTAGAACCTCATACAGCTGAATTGCCTTTTCATTGTTGCGAGGGTTTATGAGGGCGTGCTGAAAGGTAATGCCTGTGAATTTTTTGTGAGACAACTCTTAAAGCTTTTTAATTAAAACAAACCTCATTAGTATTCTACAACTTTATTCTTCATATTTGCAGCTCTTTGCCGCAAGAGTGCTCCGAATCCTAGCGTGCAACATAGCATTCTGTAAGTAACAGTGTCGGAGCTTGAGGAACAGCATGCTGTAACCTGGTTTCGAATTCGAAGAGTAAATAAATGTCATGTGACTAGGGCCTCCCACGGGGTAGACCGTTCGCCGAGTGCAAGTCTTTCGATTTGACGCCACTTCGGCGGCTTGCGCGTCGATGGGGATGAAATGATGATGATTAGGACAACACAACACCCAGTCCCTGAGCGGAGAAAATCTCCGACCCAGCCGGGAATCGAACCCGGATCCTTAGGATTGACATTCTGTCGCGCTGACCACTCAACTAGCGGGGGCGGACATTCGAAGAGTTATTGCACTAATGGAGCACCGCCTCCTTCAGCACGACAGTGCCAGACCACACACGAGCACTGTGACATCTGCATGCAACAGTCCGACGCCTTGGATTCACTATCATAGATCATCCTCCACACAGTTAAAACTTGGGTCAATCCGATTTTGTTCTGTTTCCAAAACTTAAAGAACACTTTCGATGACATCACTTTGACAGTGATGAAGCGGTATCAACAAACTGATCTCCTGTTGATTGGTTGGTTTCTGTAGATCAAAGGGACTAAACTGCACAGTTATCAGTCCCTTTTTCCTTAGCCACACAGGTCTCGGATTAAACCCGTCCCCACGAGAATCCAACCGCCTGAAACACAGAAAAGGAACAAAATGCATAAAACAATGTATATAAGGTATCAAGCCAAAATGGAAAACATTAACTAAAAGAAAAAAGTGGTAGAAGATGTTAAAACAATACAGCAGACAGCTTTGGCTGGCTGATAAAGGATGAGCCAGCCCCTCTGCAACACACTAAAATCCCAAGCTTAAAAACACAAGGCAAGAGAAACACAGATGGTGAAAAGACTAACACCAAGTCGAATAGACAGCACCAGAGAGAGCCAGGAAGAGTTAAATTGCAGGTAGGGCGAGGTCCTGAAAGATGAAGCGAAGGCCCATTCACTGATAAAATTATGTTAACCGTTGAGGCATTGTTACCTAAAATCGAAGGGAGCGCGTCAGAGATTAAAAGTCCCAGGGCGATTAAATTTGGACAATCCAATAAGGTGGACCTCGCGACGTAGAAGGTAACCCTGAGTCAGCCAAGTATGGCCGTTGCGGCGCAGGCAAAGGATAATGGAGCCCATGCGGGAGGCTCGCATGAAGGACCTCCACGTATTGTCGTCTCCTATATCACACATATCTTATTTGGCAAAGTCAGGGAGAGCCATTCTGCATTCCAAAGCCCAAAAGCTTTGCGGCGTAATACCGTCGAAGATCATATTCCGATATTCCGATCTCTAGAATCGGTTTATTGTTAGCCTGTCTGGCTAGCCCGTCGGAAATTTCATTTCCCGGGATTCCGACGTATTCCGGGGTCCACACGAAGACCGTCCGCGTTGTTCGAGGACGTTAACTGACTCTTGGATGGCCGTTACCCAAGGATGGAGAGGATAGCACTGGTCGAGAGCTTGTAAGGCGGTCAAGTAGTCACTGCAAGTGAGGAAGGACTCCCTGTTACAGGTATGGATATGTTCAAGGGCGCGAAAGATGGCTACCACCTCTGCAGTGAAAACACTGTAGCCATCTGGCAAGGAGCGCAAGTCGTATGTCCTGCTTGAGCATAAACGAATCCAACGTGGCCATTAACCATCGAACCATCCATTAACCTCTGACTCTGGGACGCGTCAAGAATAGATGGAAATAGGGGGTAGAGGGATGCAGGATCGACTCTTTTAAGATTTGTGATAGGTCCAGACGAAGCTGTGATCGAGGTATACACTATGCAGGGGTACATGAGTGGACTCGTAGGAGAGGTGGTAGGGGGAAAGACTCGAGCTTACTGAGGAGGGACCAGATGCGGACTGCAATTGTAATCCCCGAGCTGGGCCACCGTAGTATTGTTAGGGGAAATGAGAAGATGATTCGAGTGTTTAGGCGAGGTCTGAATGTGTGCAGTATAACTGGCAAGCAGTTTTTGTTGCCTGATCCGCAATTAATGATCTGTAGCTTCCACAAGTTGGCTGTCCACAGGGCTCACTCGGAAACCTCACTCGCAAGTCGAACCTCACGGTTATGATAGGGTCTAGCATCTGCAACGCTGAGAGGGATTCTGGGGCCATACGCCAGGCCCCCACAGTCAAGACGGGTCTGTACAAAGGCTTTGTACAGCAGCAACAATATAGGGCAATTTGCATCACTGTCGGTGTGACTCAGGCAATGAAGAATGCTAAGATGCTGCCAGCACTTTCGTTTAATCTGACAAAGATGGAGAAGCCAAACCAAGCAGGTGTATAAAACCGGTCCTAAAAAGCGCTGAGTGTCTACTACAATATGGAGATGGTCATCAAGATAATGTTCTGGGTGCGGGTGAACTGCACAATGTCGACAAGCATATAAGAAGGGAGATACTGAGGATCCCACAACTGCTACGAGCCCATTAATGACTACAAAATAAGAGCAATTTTTTGTACAGAGCTCTGCGGGACCCCATTCCCTTGGATATGGGAGGAAACTGTGTGAAGCACCAACTCGAACTCTGAAGGTGTGGAGCGGCAAAAAGTTATGTATAAAAATCGGGAGAGGGACCCAGAGACCCCACTCGTCTAACGTAGTGAGGATGTTGCATCGCAAGTGGTATCATAGGCTTTTGTTAGATCGACTCCGAGACTCAAGGAACCAACACAAGCACCACCTCACCCTATGTTCAAGCAGCTTGCACAGAACGTTGGTGAGGCTAACAGGACGGTAGCTGTCCATATCTAGTGGGGTGTTACCAGGTTAAGAACCGGAATGTTGATACTTTTCTCGCCATTGTGACGGGAATTTGCCTTCGCGCCACATGTAATTGAAGATGGCAAGGATGTAGCGTTGATAATCCGCTGATATATGTTTAATCATTTGGTGACTGATGCGGTCTGGCCCAGAGGTTGTGTTGGGACAATCAGCAAGGGCACTGAGAAATTCCCACTCACTGAATGGAACATTATATGTCTCAGGGTGGTACATAGTAAAAAAACACATGTTGTCGTTACACCCGCATGCTTTAGTGTATGAAAGGTGGGTTGGTAATACTCAGATACAGAGGTTCGAGCATAATGCTCAGCTAAATACTCTGCGACTGTGTTTGCGTTGGTCTATGGTCACACAGCTCTATGTGTGGAAATCCCAGGTATAGCTGCAGGGGTCTGATATCCATAAAGGACTGATAGATGTTTAATCATTTGGTGGCTGTTGTGGTCAGGCCCAGTGGTTGAGGTGGGACGATGTGCAAGGGCACTGAGAAGTTTCCACTCACTGAACGGAGCATTAATGACTCAGTATGGAGCGTAGTAAAAGACATATGCTGCCGTTCCACCCAATGGTTTAGGGTATGAAAGGTGAGGTGGTAATTCTCAGACACAAGGCTCGACACAAGGCTTTGCTCAACAAAATACTCTGAGATTGCATATGGGTGGGTGTATACAGCTCCATGTGTGGAAATCCCAGGTATATCTGCAGGGTTCTGATATCCATAAAGGCATCTGATCTTAGTCCAAACCTGGGATGGAGAGATTCATGTTCCAGTGGTGGAGATGTACCCTTCCCAACAGTCCTGTTTCTGTCTTTTAATTAGCACGGAACCACTAAAAAAAAAAGCAATGAGGTGCTCCATTGATGGGTGCTACTTATGACGTTGCAGGACCCGGCATGATCTCTAATAGCTGCAGCGATTTCCAACGACCACCAAGGCACTGCCTTCTGCCAGGGACAACCTGAGCAACAAGAGATTGCCGATTCAGCTGCAGAAACAACTTTCATAGTAACATTGTCGATCACCATATCGATGTTGCCATGCAACTGAGAGCCAATAGTGGTATCACAGGAGAAAGCGTCTTAGCCAGCCTTCATAAGAGTCCATTTGGGCAACCGTTCTGGCGAGAGACACCAGGGGACGCACAGGAAGAGTGGAAAGTTGTCACTACAACACAAGTTGTCATGAGCTCTCCAGTGTGTAGAAGGGAGAAGGCCAGGACTGCAAACAATGAGATCAGTGGTCGAGTATGTGACATGTGCCACACTGAAATGAATGGAGGCACCTGTATTTTGCAGGCAAAGGTCGAGTTGAGTCAACAGATTCCCAACATCTTTACCATAGACAGTAATCTTGGTTCCACATCACAAAGGATGATGGACTTGAAATCATCCAAACGCAGAAAAGGTGGGGGGAGCTGAGGAAGGTAGACACTGCAGATGATAATTTCCTGTGTTGAACTCACTCTGACAGCTAAGGCTTCTAAAGTTTTATGAAGGGGCACAGGTTCATTGTAGACGGTTTCCTGAAGGGCAATGCAGAAAGCAGGTGTAATGCTTAAAAGTTATTGTAGCTAAGCTACGTGGGGGAGGCTGACGCTTTCTGTAGTCCAGGAAGCCATGAAAGGACCAAGGAGGCAGTTTCCACCTAAGAGTCACCTGATGCCACCTGTTGAGGGCTAGTGGACTCTGTGTCCATTAGTTCTGAGGCTCCAGTGAGATTTAGGTCCTCAGGGGACACTATGATCTCCAACTCATCCTCAGAATTGGAACTTGATGATGATGCTTGGTTTGTGGGGCGTTCAACTGCGCAGTTATCAGCGATCGTACAAAGTCCCAATGTTTACACTGTCCAATGTTTTACACAATCCAATATAACCACTGTCAATAAAATTCTTCTGGGTTTGGGGCCGCGTTGTTAAATATAGAATTCCGACGTTTCGGCGACAGTTGCAAGGCGCCTTCCTCAAGGTGTATTGACTGTGACAAAGGCCACAGAAACCTATGCTTACAAAGTAGCCACTGTCACGAATGATGATGATAATGACATGATGAGGATAAAAAAGGAACACCCAGTCCCTAGACAGAGAAAATCACCAACCTGGCCAGGAAGAATTGGAACTTGCAGGAAGCTATAATGTGGGATCCACCAGGCTCTCTTTTTTCTTTACAGTTTTCTTCTTCCTGTCCTCTCACTTCTCTTTTGGCTATTCCAGCTGGGAGGGATTCTCTGAGTTTGTCTTAGGAACCAACGATGATCGTGAAGCCCTAGACTAGCAGTTTGTGGCTCCTTGAGCCACTGTCTGGTGCCTGGCTTCACAGTAGCAGAAGCTTTGGAAGGCAGTGCCTACAACACGAGGCACAGCTGGCGGGGTCACCATCGCCAGAGAGTGAAATGTCAAAGCTACAGAATTGGTTGAGATCATGCGCACAAGGTTTAGGCTGTCATATTTCTTTTTTGCCTCAGTGTTGGTCAGTTTGTCCAGTGTCTTATATTCGATTATTTTCCTCTCTTTCTAATGGTGCAGTCTGGCGAACAGGGAGAATGGTACTCTCTGCAGTTGACAGAAATTCACAAGCACCGCATATGGGGAAGAACATAGGGCTTAACCCACACTGGTAAATCACTACCGTGACCTTTCTGGACAATGGATCACCTTCGGGCACTGGTAGCCCGACGAAGTGTACACCTCGTCACTGTAATCCCCTGGACCACGTTTAAGCTTTTATTGGGGGTAATGGAAACTGATACATCACCCAGCTTGTCACAGGCGAACAATGCACGCAACTGTGCAGGAGATGCTTTTTGTATCAACACTAATCCGTTCCGCATTTTGGACATTCCCACAACTTCCCCGAGCTTATTCTCTAATTCTCTGCACAAAGTAGAAGCTTTGTTGTTAAAAAGGATTGTTTCCACCTAAATACATCTCGTTAGAAGATTACAAACATAAAATCAGAAAGATTGGCTTACCATAAATCGTTCTTCTCGCCAACCACCCGTGACTGGAACAGAGAAGAGGAAAAGTGACAGTAGCATACCAAGTACCCTCCGCCACGTACCATAACGGGGTTGCTAAAGGCTGCAGTCCAACCAAATACCGTACTAACTCTTAAATTAATATTAAATGTTAACAGATGCCTCTTTTTCAGAAATGCTTTTCTTGTTATTACCACTCTGCTTTTCATATCATCTAACATTATGTTATTGCCCAAACAGAAAAAAAACTAATCTCCTGTTTTTAGAGTCTCATTTGCTAGTCTAATTTGTGACTTGTGCATGTCATCCTGGCTAGTACAGAATTGCTTACTTCTTCGTCTCATATATCGATATGAACATATCTGAGAGCAAGCCATGTTGATCCGCGATCTTTCTCTGTGTTGTTACACTGCCTCTGCCTGAGGGCCCTCAGAGAGAGATTACTATCAGTCGATTTGTATTGGGAAGCAGACGTCAAACTGGATGGGCAGGAAATTTTTATTTGGAGTGAGCTCCTAAATACTAAATACAGATATTCTGGAAATGATTGATCAAGACGATGTTAAGAGTGTTCAAAGATTTGGAAATGAGTTTTCTGAAGAATTGTGATTCAAGCTAAATTTACATCTTTGCACACTTGCGCGTAGTTAGGACTATGTTCAAAATTAATTGTCGTACAGAAATTTGGTTGAAATATTTATCTCAATGATTGCTCACAACTGGAGAAGTTAGTTCTCCTCCCCCACATACACATTTTGTGGAAAAATAGATATCATTTCGGTTAGGTTAATCATTCGTGTAAAGTAAATTTTTGAATAACCAATCAGTTACAATTGTTTCTAAAACCAGTCATTTTTGTGTACAGTCAATATTGTTCACCATCTTGAAACTGATGTCATAAATTAATTCTTTTCTATAAAACTGCTTAAGAAAAATCATTTGTAGAAAATTAGTACCCACTATTATTCCCATGCAAGACACTGTCTTGCTTGTGGCCGCATAGCACGTGCCGATACACACGCTTTTTAATGTTGTTTTTAGTTTAACATTTTAATTTAGCTTTGCTGCGGCGCTGCTTGTTGTGTTCCACTTTGGAGAGAAAATTTTTATTGTACCGAGGTAAGTGTAATTATAGTTCAGAGCCATTGTCATACTGTTACACTATACAGATCAACGTCATTACACAGTTAATCAGTGATTAGGTCTGGCAGCTCACATTCAGTTTGAAAGTTATTTTCGTGTTACATAAAGTATATTTCAGTGAACAGCGTCATTTGTCATTGTGTGAAACAATTTTCGTATTCTGAGTTTCGTTTTACAAGTTACGTACGTAAATAAAGAAATTTGGATAATTTATTCGGACAAAATTTCGTACTTCATTTGATGTGCAATTTTAATTGGTTTTGTTTTGGTGTATTTTTGAGATGTTGAAAAGTGAACAGTCTGACGTCGGGCAACACACCACTGTTCACTCGACTGTCGCAATACAGGGCTCGAGGAATCATATTTTTCAGTAATTTTTTCGTGAACTTACACTTTACACTACTTACACATAGAACTATATACATACAAAGAAGAACACTTACATATTCCCTCAGAAACACTTGATTTAATTCGACCACATTCCGTTACTGTTTTTGACCTTTATTGATGTTCAGCTTGTAATCTCTTTGCTGGACACTTTCCATTCCGTTCAACTATTATTCCTAGTCGTTTGCCATCTCTGACAGAATTACAATGTCAACGACAAACCTCAAGGTTTTTATTTCTTCTCCCCGACCTTTTACCCCCTTTTCAAATTGATCTTTGGTTTACTTTATCGCTTACTCAGTGTACAGCCTGAGTAATGTAGGAATAGACTACAACACTGTCTCAATCCATTCTCAACCACTGTTTCCCTTTCATATCCTTCGACTCTTGCAACTGCAGTCCCGTTTCTGTACAAATTGTACATAGTCTTCAGCTTCCTGTATCTTATCTTTGAACCCTCAAAATTTCTAAAATTTAGTCCAGTCAACAGTGTCAAAAGTGTCTTTTTTTTCTAAATCTACAAGGGTCTTACACTCAAGTCTACCTTTCTTCAACCTATCTTCTAGGATAAGTCGTAGGGTCAGTATTGGCTCGCGTTGTTCTACATTTCTCCAGAAACCAAACTGATCATCCCTGGGTCAGCTTCTACAAGTTTTTCCATTCTTCTGTAAATAACTGGTGTCAGTATTTTGCAACCATGACTTATTAAACTGATGGTTCGGTAATATTCGCACCTGCCATCAACTGCCTTCTTTTGAATTGGAATTATAACATTATTCCTAAAGTGTGAGGTTTTTCCCCTGTCTCATATATCTTGTACACCAGGTGGAATAATGTCGTCATGATTTTTCAAAGAGTCTCAATACTTCTGAATGAAGGTCGGATACTCCAGGGGCTTTGTCTCTACTTACGTCTTTCAGTTCCCTGTCAAATGTTTCTCGCAGTATCTTATCCGTCAACTTATATTTACCTATTTCCTCTTTTCTTTTTATAATACTGTTTCCAGGTTTTTCCCGTATATACACCCTCTATGTGACGCAGATTTTCGGTATAGCACTGGGAAACGGTTCGAATACACTGTCCATTGCCATGGTATAACGTATAGCACAATATTTCTTTTAGGCGGCTGAAAGACGGTTTCAATCCGATGTCTGTTTGTGACCCGTCTAAATTTACTTGATGTTGCTCCACAGAACGAAAGAAACTCTAGTGCTAATTTTATTGAGCTGATTGAATGGATTTGGGTTTGAATTTTCTGAAGAGTGCTGGCTTGATTTCATGTGCTCCTGACGAAAACAATGACAGATATTGTCGAAAGTTGAGATTTTTATAGAGAACTAACGTGAAAAGTGCTCCGAGAATATATAACGTAACAAAACCGTCGCGAAAGACTTCATAGGTATAATGTATAAGGGCGATTCCCATAAAAGAGCAACGAATGTTTTTCATTAGTGCTATTACACGCATCATCAAGCAATTGTCAAGTGAGCAATCATGAACTCTGAATTAGCTCTGAGGGACCTTTCTCTAGTTTTTGTAGTGTATGGCGTGAAGTGCTGCTGTCCGCATCCTCTAACGTCGGTAAGTGCTCAGGCCCATCTCGTGCCGTACTGCCATTCCACCACATTAATTAGTGAAATTATACGACAGAGTCTAATGCAGTCCCACTTAAATCAAAGTAACGCATTACACTCGTTCCGGGTGAAGCAAGCACCGAAGAGATCTGCTTCTCCACACGCTCCCTGAGAAATGCCAGGTACGAGCTGTTATTTCCTTTATTACGGTTGCGCTTTATTCGGAGGAGATTTCCAACCAACAGAAGAAGAAATACAGCTTATACAGACTGCAGACTGTGCTATACTGCGTTTATTCTGTCAAAATGCGAAAAAGAACAAAAGCTATATCTGATAATAAAAACTGTCATTGAAATTTGAATTTTTGCCGCCGGTTTTCTTTGTTGATAAAAAAGCCACATTGAAATATAAAATTAAAAATGTAATAAAGTTCTGCAGATAATTATATCAAGTTATCCATCATGCGGCAAGGAAAGTATACCGGTTGTCCCTGACCGTTTTCATCACTGCTTCATAATCATCTTTGGAGCGCGTAGTAAGACGGTAAGACGAACAGTGCAATTATTTTGCACGACCTATTTCAGTTCTAGGATTTATAATCCTCTTTCCAGTTAATAGCTATCGGTGGTGGAGGTAGTAATTTTTTTCACGCTGCTGAAACGGTTGCCGTCAGACGCAGTGCAAGTTCTGAAGGTCCCAATTTTGGGCCAGCCTGTTGTCCTTCCCCATCTTCGGAATAGCTACCATCTCCACAAAAAAATGCTTCAAATGGCTCTGAGCACTACGAAACTCAACATCTGAGGTCATCAGTCCCCCAGAACTTAGAACTACTGAAACCTAACTAACCTAAGGACATCAAACACATCCATGCCCGAGGCAGGATTCGAACCTGCCACGGTAGCGGCCGCCTCTCCACAACATCTAGCTACGTGGTTGGGACCTTGGCAGTTAAAGCACTGTACCCTCCCGTGCGTCCCTCCTACTTTTATATTCGCGCCCGGACGCACTACAGAATGCGAGCCTGGAGACATTGTCGTCCGATCACCTGCTAGTGACCTTCGACATAGACAGAGATGAGGTGGTACTACCGGAGAGCAGCCTGCCGCTGCATGACGAACCAGAGGAACTGCTCCTGCCAGCTTCCCCCAGTCATTCTAAAGTATCAGAGAGGAAAACTGGCTTTTTCGTAAATGGCAGATTACGAGAAACGCTCCCACAAAACGCCTGAGAATAGACTTCGGTGCAACATCTCGACCGCTGTCACACATCACCACAACCAAGATTGGGCTGGCAAGATTTCCACCCTTAGAACAGATGACGGCAGGGCTTGAAAGACCAGAAATCACCAGCTGAGGCAACACTAGCGCGTCCCGCCACTCGAGGTGGCACGTGACGTCATCTCAGAACCGGACACGAAAGCCAGCTTCTTAGCCAACAACTTCACAGCTATCTTCGAGCCGATACAAGACGACGAACAACGTCTGGTGGCGGAGCTGTACCGGTGTTCCTGGGCAACCGTGCTGAAGACGAAACCATCGACACCATCACACGAGATGACGTCCAGCAACAGCTCGCACAACTGCAGCACAGGAAAGCAGGGAGGGGGGGGGGGGTGGATTGTGACATGGTCGAAAACACGCTGCTGAAACGATTGCCGTCAAACGTAGTGCAAGCTCTGAGGACCTCCAGTTATCCCTCAGCATGGCAACATGCGGCGATGGTAGCTATTCCAAGGGTAGGGAAGGGCAACAGGCTGGCCAAAAATTATCATTCTATATGCCTGCTGCCATCGATGTCCAAGATGTTCGAACGAGTCTACGCCAATCGGCTGCAGCGCCACAACGACGAAGGCCTGCTCCCTGACTAGCGACAACGGCTTCCGAAGGGTACACTCGACACAGCACCATCACGTTCGAGTGATCGTCGCGAGTGCCTTTGGGGCGGTACTCTCTGACGTTTCCAGAGCCTCTGACAGCGTGTGGCTCTATGCCCGCTATACAAGCTATTTGTACTGGGGATTTTGGTGTGACGCGTACGTCAGCTCCAGTCCTATTTGAGCAACCGCACCTTCCACGTTCGAGCAGTTAGCGGCATCTCGACAGCCCACCGCATCGGAGTGTGAGTAGTGCAGGCGTCCATGCTCAGGCCCCTCCTGCAGTCCAAATCCAAGTCGACGGCAGACCTCCCAAGGGCGTCGAGGGTCCACCTGGTGCTCTATGCGGACGGTACTGCGCTATTCGGGCGGAATATGAGCGTCCACCTGATGCGGCGACGATTGCAATTGAACTGCCACAAGCTGGGAGCTTGGGCCACCAAATGTCGGCTCGGATTCAATGCAGTAAGAGCCAGGCAGTGCTTTTCACAAGGAAGAAGATTCTGGTGGACCTCTAGCCAGTGCAGATCATGGAAGGCCTCATATCCTGGTCCCACATCGGTTGATACCTCAGTGTCACCTTGGACCGATGCTTAATATGGAAGGCGCTGTCCTCACACTGCGGCACTACACTATACATACCGCTTACAGCACAGCACTGGAATACATCGCCTTAGTGTAAGGAATGGCCGCCAAGAGATCTTAGACAATACAAAACAAGGCACTGCGGCTTGCATGTCACCTGCAGCAAGACTACGGCATTACTGAACTGCACCAGAACGCCGGAATTCCGATGCTCAGATCCGGCAGTCAGCGAGGAAATTCTACGCAACTCTGCGGAAGTCTGACAACCAAATCGTCAGTATCCTCGTGAACCAGGTGCACTGGCGACCGACCACCAGATGGCCGGACCTGCTACGTAAGTAGCGTCAGCATGCACCAGCAGCACGAGACGAAGGGAAACGGGTCACCAACATAGAAAAAAAAAAAACCGCAAAGAGATGTAACAACAAGCAAACCGAGTAGGAAGTAGGAAAAGCAGTTAAGCTGATAAACCTACAAATTACGAGGTTAGAAATCCTCGAAAGAAATACTAAAAACTATCCAGATTTATGCACCTCAAGTGGGACGTAGCGAAGAAAAGATGGACTTTGAAAATGAGTTAGAGAACCATATAGAGAGTGCTAATATGGTGATGGGAGATTGTAATGCACAGGTAAGCAAAGACAGAAAGGGATTTGAGCAAGTGTTGGGATGTTTTGGATATGGAGGCAGAAATGAAGAAGGGGAAAGACTCCTCAATTTGTGCCAGAGGAATGGAATGAAAATAGCAAACAGCTGGTTTATGAAGAGAGAAAGTCATGCTATCACCAGATACAGTTGTGATGGAAGAACCAGGAGTGTGATTGATTATATTCTAGTAGATAGGGAATGGGAAGAGAAAGTAACAAATGTGAAGGTAATTCCAATTGTGAGTACAGATGGAGACCATAGATTACTGGTGGGAAAATGGAAAATAGATCAGTGTGTGAAAAATAGAAAACAGAAAAAAGTGATGAGGATAAGGGATTGGAAACTGAAGGAGATTGAAAGTGCTGAGATGTATAGAGAATTAATCACACAAAAATTTCCAAAAGTCGTTTTCTGCGATGTAGAAAAAGAATGGAGTTTATTCAAAGACACTTTATTCGAAGCAGTACAAAAAGTATGTGGTAGTACATCTGGAAAGGAAAAAGTAAGACAGACAAGTTGGTGGGATGATACCACAATCCAAGCAGTTAGAAGAAAAAAATGAAGCATGGAGAAAGTGGTGGAAAACTAAAAATGACGAGGACCATAAAAGATATATAGAGGAAAAGAAGAAGTGCAAAGAAATAGTGGAAACAGCAAAGAAAAAGGCATGGGAAGAGTTTACAAAGAAAACTTGAAGAAGATGTGAAGAGCAATAAGAAAATGTTCTATAAAATGATGAAAAATAAAAGCAAGGCTTCTGAAGTACCAGTAAAGATAGAAACAGAGGGTGGTAATGTGATTGAAGATCCAGGGAATATAAAAGATCTCTGGAAAGAACATTTTAAGAAACTGTTAAACGCTGAGGAGCAGGTACACGAGGAAACAACAAATAATGGAGAAATTGAGAGAAATTGGGAGGCAGAATTAGGACAAATTAGACAGGAAGAAATGGAACTAGCTGTGAAGAAGATGAATGGGGTCAAAGCCCCAGGACCTGATGAAGTAACAGTGGACATTATAAGAGCAGCAGGTCCAGTGGAAATTCGGTGGTTGTATAGATTACTATAAAGTGTGTAGAGAAATAGTACAATAACTGACGATTGGAGAAGAGGAGACATTGTTCCCATCTTCAAAAAAGGCAATAAAAGACTTTGTAAAAACTACAGAGGAATAAACCTTATGAGTCATACAGCCAAGATTTTTGAAAGAATTTTACTAAATCGAATAAGTCAAAGGATAGAAAAGGAGCTGAGTGAAGAACAGCATGGGTTTAGGAAAGGAAAAAGCACAATCGACCTGATATTTTCTATCCGTCAAGTGATGGAATAAAGTTGGGAGTATAACAAAAGGGTGATAATGGTTTTTATAGACATAGAAAAGGCACATGACTCAGTTAACAGGGGAAGACTGGGAAGAAATGAAGAAAATGGATATAGAAGATGGATACATTAATGTAATAAAAGAAAATGTACAAAGGACACAATTGTAGAATTAGAACATCATTGGGGAACTCTGAATACTTCGAAATAAGACAAGGACTTAAACAAGGAAGTATTCTATCTCCTGCACTTTTTAATGTTGTGATGGAGGGAATGAATAGGGCAGCTAAAGATATAGTAAAAGAAAAAGACAAAAAGATGATTTTTGCAGATGATATGGTAATATGGAGCGATAAAGAGGTAGATGTACAGTCACAACTTGATGCATGGAAGGAAATAATGAAAAGGTATGGATTAAAAATAAATAAAGATAAGAGGTAAGTAATGAGATTTGGAAGAGGCAAAGGATCAACGGAAATATTACTTCGAATGGAGAACCCCTCAAAGTGGTAGACAGTTTTACTTATTTAGGGAGTGAAATACCTAGTGATGGAAGAATAACCAACGAAATTAATAGGAGGTTATTGAAGGTAGGCAATTTCTATCAAACAATAAAATATCTGATTTGGAATAAGGGAGTTTCAGAAAAAGCAAAACTCCTTATGTATAAGAATTATTACTCCCCTATTGTCACCTATGGAGGAGAAACATGGACAATGACAGAAAGGGACTTTAGCAGACTGCAAGCAGGGGAAATGAAATTTCTCAGAGCAGTTAAGGGAAAAACAAGAATGGACAGAGTATGGAACGTAGATATCAGAAAGGACATTAAACAAGAAAGTATGAGAGATGAAATTGAGAAAAAAAAGAGGTTAAGATGGTATGGGCATGTTAAGAGGATGTGTCGGCAGAGACTCCCCAAGATTATGGAAGAACTAAAGATGGATGGAAAAAGACCTAAAGAGCGCCCAAGAACACGGTGGAAAACGGAGTGAGAATATCTGTTGAAAGGAGAGGTGTGACTTGGCAGCAAGTGGAAGAAAAAAAGTGTTGGGAGGACCGAGCCAAATGCAGAGGACTCGTCAGCACCCAGACCCGGCAGTAGCTGGAGCGGGATCCGGATATAGATATAGATAGATGAAATGGAATGATAGCATAGACTCATTTGTAGCTAAGGCTGGTAGCAGACTTCTCATCGTTGCCAGTATACTGGGAAAATTCACTCTACGAACGAGATTTTTGACTGAGTGTCACTGGAATTCTGAAACAACCGAACCGGCATGTGCTAGAAGACAGAAGCAAATTGCTCGTAAGAACCCACTTAGTAAACTTCGAGGAACAGTATTAAGTGAAGAATCTGGAGCTATCTTTCGCACCCCCCCTCCCCCCCCCCCCCATGCCACTCACGTATCTCTTCTTTGTTGTTGCTGTGGTCTTCAGTCCAGAGACTGGTTTGATGCAGCTCTCCATGCTACTCTATTTTGTGCAAGCTTGTTCATCTCCCAGTACCTACTGCAACCTACATCCTTCTGAATCTGCTTAGTGTATTCATCTCTTGGGCTCCCTCTACGATTTTTACCCTCCACGCTGCCCTCTAATACCAAATTGGCGATCCCTTGATGCCTCAGAGTATGCCCTACCAACCGATCCCTTCTTCTACCACAAATTTCTCTTCTCCCCAATTCTGTTCAATACCTCCTCACTAGTTATGTGATCTACCCATCTAATTTTCAGAATTCTTCTGTAGCACCACATTTCGAAAGCTTCTATTCTCTTCTTGTCGAAACTGTTTATCGTCCATGTTTCACTTCCATACATGGCTACACTCCATACAAATACTTTCAGAAACGACTCCCTGACACTTAAATCTATACTCGATGTTAACAAATTTCTCTTCTTCAGAAACGCTTTCCTTGCCATTGGCAGTCTACATTTTATATCCTCTGTACTTCGACCATCATCAGTTATTTTGCTCCCCAAATAGCAAAACTCATTTACTACTTTAAGTGTCTCATTTCCTAATCTAATTCCCTCAGCATCACCCGACTTAATTCGAGGAGGAGGAGGAGGATATTGGTGTTTAACGTCCCGTCGACACTTAATTCGACTGCATTCCATTATCCTCGTTTTGCTTTTGTTGATGTTCATCTTATACCCTCCTTTCAAGACACTGTCCATTCCGTTCAACTACTCTTCCAAGTCCTTTGCTGTCTCTGATAGAATTACAATGTCATCGGCGAACCTTAAAGTTTTTATTTCTTCTCCATGTATACCTACTCCGAACTTTTCTTTTGTTTCCTTTACTGCTTGCTCAATATACAGATTGAATAACATCGTGGATAGGCTACGAGCCTGTCTCACTCCCTTCCCAACCACTGCTTCCCTTTCATACCCCTCGACTCTTATAAATGCCATCTGGTTTCTGTACAAATTGTAAATAACCTTTCGCTCCCTGCATTTGACCCCTTTCCACCTTCAGAATCTGAAAGAGAGTAGTCCTAGTCAACATTGTCAAAAGCTTTCTCTAAGTCTACAAATGCTAGAAACGTAGGTTTGCCTTTCCTTAATCTATCTTCTCACGTGTTCCAATATTTCTATGGAATCCAAACTGATCTCTTCTTCCCTCGGTCCATACACTACTTGAGCGGGAAGTAACCCTAATGTTTTCTAGACTGGTTCGTATCCTCCGGCATGCATTTCACAGTGGTTCGGAGAGCACGTATATGAATAGTAGCCGAGGACCGGCCTTGTTGCTGATGCAGCAGTGTGCAGGCGCTGGCGTGGACGACCCTCCTGCGAGCCGTGGCGGGCGCCGTCGCTGCCGCGCATACGTAGCCCCCCACTGGACTGGTGGCTTGCTAGTGGTGGTGGTGGTGGTGGTGGTGGTGGTGCGCTGTGCTGGCGGTATCGATCCCGCCGCTGCCGTCTGCCGCGAGCCGCCTTTGTTCATTCGACCACACGCGCCAAGCTTCCGTCTCGCCGCCCTACAAAAAAAGCGACACCTTATTTACACCGAACACGTCTGTCTGATGAAATCTCGAGCCATAAACTTCATCGACTGTAAGGAATGAGGCTTCCACCGCCACTCGTGCGCTATTTTTTGTTTCTCGTCTCCTTGTTTTTATACGTACTTATCAACCGCGCTCATGGCACAGAGTGTAATACTTCTGTTAACCTCTCAATCTCTCTCTTGCTTGCCATGCATCGATGCGGCGAGCTGTGTGATGGAGCTGCTGTAACACATATTTTCGACCTATTTTGTATCTGTGTCGATATTTTTATGTCAATTTGTAGTGCTGCTCATGTAGGATGTTGTATCTGTCATGCAAATTCTTTGACTATGTATACATATTTCAGTTATGTGAACTTTTTGAACGATGTTGTTTAAACTGTGCCTGTGGATTTCAATAACCACTGGAATGATTGTTATATAATGTACTGTAAACGACTTGGTCAATAGTTAGGGCCGGTATTACACTATCAAATTTCTTTGTCAAAGATTTGTTCAAAGATGTGATTAAATATTCCGTCATATATATTTGACAAAGATCTTTGACGTAGCGCTAGAAGGGGTATTACATCGTCATCATATTTTTCGTCAAAGTTCAAGATGGCTGACAACAAGAACTTGTTATTAACTGCAGTAGATGCATGTACCACAATTGCACTGTGTGCATATGCGGAAGAGAAGCGGGAAAAAAAAGGGAACATACCTGGGTGAAGCCGTGGGTTTTACGACTACACGATAAAAGCATTCAATAAAACTTGTTACGTGACCTTATAGTGGCGGACGTCAAGTCGTACATCAATTACTTAAGAACGGATGATCATACATTTCTGTAAGTGCTCAATCACATCACAAAGAACAATATTCACTTAAGAACTGCTACATCTGCAGAAGACAAGCTCACTGTAACACATTTCAGGAGAGGATTAGGTTAGGTCAGGTCAGGTCAGTTCTCCAATCTTCGTAATCTATTTTTGTATTCAACGTGCCTCACGTTGCAAAGCGCCTCATCAGCTTCATACATCTCTATTAATTTTGTAGTTGTCGGCACACACCAATTGTATTTACCGGCAATGTTTATACAAACACTACAGACAAACAGAATGCAGCGATGCTAGCGCTCCATGTGGTACCATGTCACATTGCAGTGAACAGAAGATAACCGAATTCTTTGATCAAATCTACAGCGAGGCCCTAGATTTGATCAAATATTGGACGACATTTGACAAAGTTCCCTATTACACCATCAAATATCTTTGACAAAGATATTGGACAAAGATATTTGACAAAGAAATTTGATAGTGTAATACTGGCCTAGGGAACGTTGGGTTGAATGAAAAGATGCGGGGAAGCCCCACAGCTACAGAAGTAACCTGGCGGAGGGGAAAATGTGTGGTCGGCACGGAAGTGGCAACTCGTCCTTTGTAACGGGTAAGGAGTCCGGGCTGAGCAGTGCTGTGGTTAACACCTCGCTAACAGTAGCGGATCATTGTGGCTCATATTCTTGGAGTTTTGAGGAGCTTAAGAGTAGTATTTATGGGCCTCCGATGGTGATACCATTATTGTGGCATGCTTTTGGGGCTACAAAATTATAATTCCTACTCCAAGAAGATCTGTAACAGGGCAAGGCCAGGCCCACAGTACTGCCATGACCGCATCGCTGCCAAGTTAACAGCCACTGCAAATTACGCCACCAGTACCATCAGCCTTTCACTAAATTGTTTATATTTGGCACACATTAAAGGGACCAGGTATTTGTGGAATTTGGTTGATTTCAATAATAATCGTGGTGTTGCTAAAAATTCTACCTTACATCCGTGATTATCCCAAATCACAAACCTGGTCAGGAATCCTATCCTAGGGAATTTAATTCCGAGTGTCCAAATCTATTATGGAAAGACTTATTCGGCAGCTGTAAAAATAGTTGTGATTGCTTTCTATTGTGTGGAGTTATAGTGTCTAAAGTTCAGTTTTATAGTTTGAGAAATACTCCATTTCCAATGCATTTTTAAATTAACCTGCAGTCGTTTTCTTAACTAATTTGCCTTACTTGAAAAGTGCCTGAAAATAGTAAAGTTGATCTGAAGTGAAAAAGATTATTAATTGTAGCATTTATGCACTTATGTCAGAATTACGATGTTCTATCACAATTTGTTTCATGAGAGAGTGTTTGAACTTGAATTTAATGTTGTGTTGGCATTTGCACAGCCAATTATATTTTTAGTGGGTCAAAACACTGCTTACTAAAGCACATTTTTATTTAAAGAGTTATACATTTTTGTGCTTTACTTAATTAATGATTAGTGATGGGAATATTTACCATTTCTCATACAAGAAAGTTCAGGGGTCCTCATGTACTATGTTAGTTAATGAAGCAAAGCAGAGGCTTCTTCAGAGACAGTGTAGTTAGATTTGCATTCTGTTTAATTGCTTCAAACCGAGCTTAAGAAAGAAATATTTACTGTGTTAGCTATTCTAATGCAATTTGGTTGATGCACAGCCATAGAGACCCTGTACTAAGCAAGGATATTATAGAGTATGATCATTAACAGACCCCCTGATTTAAATCAGAATCATTTCATGCTCTTCCCTGTTTAGTATTGCTACTAGTTTCATGCGTGTTGATAATTCATTCTATAAACTGCTGCATCTAGCACATTTAAGGTGCGCTTGTTGAGAGGCATACATCACTGTTTGCAATCTCATTTGCCATTTGCCAAGTTATTTGCAAAGTTATGTTAATGTGTTGTAGTGTAAACACATACAAAGAATGTGTGTGTCGAGGAAGGTTAGGTTAGCCTTGGCACTGCCTTCTGCTATATTATATTGTTTGACACAAGAATGCCTATTTAGGCTGGCGACCGATATTAATATGTAATGTTACAATTTGCTTTTGTGCTGAAAAAACGTCTTTTCTTGACCCACCTGTTTACTGTTGGTTATATTCCGAGGGAGTGTTCCGGAAACGAACTCCAGTTTGATTGTTCTGTTCCCATTAGGTTATCTCACGGTCACAACTTTCTCAAAAATTCTTCGGAGAAGTTTAACGTTAGCATCGATTGCCGTTTCAGGTGGTCGGTGTTACCGTTACACTGTGAAATATTCAAGCGGGACGCTACATTGTTATTACCATGCCACCACGCTCATTCGGGAATCAGCGTTCTCTTATGTATATTTTTCCTCGTATTAAGTACTAACGTACCGCACAAATGCAGTCAGGCTTCAGCACCTTACGGTGGGAAACGACTTTGGTTTTATGAATGTGACGTAAAGGAATTCGACGAGCACGATATGTTCAAATGGTTCAAATGGCTCTGAGCACTATGGGACTTTACTTCTGAGGTCATCAGTCCCCTAGAACTTAGAACTACTTAAAACTAACTAACCTAAGGACATCACACACATCCATGCCCGAGGCAGGATTCGAACCTGCGACCGTAGCGGTAGAGCGGTTCCAGACTGTAGCGCCTAGAACCGCATGGCCACTCGGGCCGGCAGCACGATATGTAATACGTGACATAGCAAATGTGGTGGATAATGCTCACGGCCGAAATTTGTTAACAGCACGATTTTAATAAAGTACAATACAACCTAAAACGGACAATTTCTTTCATCAAACAGTAGAGCCTGTGGATCCCCACGGAAGCAAAATCTTCAGAACCCATTACGTTACAAGCGAGCGTAACGTTGAGTGTGCCCGAAAGAAGCCTAATGGGCTCTCTAATGTTTTTCACATGGTTTACAATACAAAATATTTATCACACAGGTAGCAGAACTATAAGACTACGAGTATTCGCTGACGGCTCTCTAGTGTACATGGAAGCATCGCAAGGAATAGCAGAGAAACATCGACAAAATTTCCAACTCGGGATAATGAATGGTGGCTCTCTTTGAACGTGGAGAACCTGTAACAAAGAGATAGAACCGTACAGTCAACACGCTTGATCGTGTAAATATTTAAGGATCGATATGAAACGGATAGAAATCGGTATTAGGGGAGGTGAAAGGAAGACCGATTTATTAGAAGAGTTCTTGGAAAATGCAGTGTATTTATAAAGGAAATTGCATACGAGACGCAAGTGAGATCAGTTTTATTGGCCCATCATTTGGATCCCTATCATGTACGCATGACAAAGCACATCGAACGAATTTAGTGACGCGCTGCTAGAATCGTAACAGGTGGCTGTAGTGTAACAGAAATGCTCCGAGAACTTAAGTGGAAATCCTTGGAAGAAAGACGATGTAGGTCTCGCGAAACCCTGCTAGGTAAATTACAGAGAACCCTCATTCGACGAAGACGGTACGGACATTATGCTGCCGCCATCGTATTCCTGGATTGGAAACATGAGAATAATGTAAAATAGAACAGGGCACGTACAGCGACTTATCGACATTTTTTCCTTGCTTAGTATGCGAACTGAATAGGAATGGAAATCATAACATTGGTGCGAAGTACTCTCCGCCATGCATTGTACGGTGGCCTGATAAGTGTACATGGTTTCCCAGGAGGGATGGTCAACGTTCAGAGACACGAAAGGAAGGATTTAAAAAAAATGTGTGTGAAATCTTATGGGACTTAACTGCTAAGGTCATCAGTCCCTGAGCTTACACACTACTTAACCTAAATTATCCTAAGGACAAACACACACACCCATGCCCGAGGGAGGATTCGAACCTCCGTCGGGACCAGCCGCACAGTCAATGACTGCAGCGCCTAGACCTCTCGGTTAATCCCGCGCTGCAAAGGAATGATTATTCGAAGCAAAACAGTCTAGTATGCTCTACAATGCATACCTTAAGAGCTACCAGCACTTCTCCGTCTTCGCAAACATCAAAAAATCTCTCCTACTGCAAGCTTTTTGCTTACCATATTTGAGTATGGACCGAAACAGGAAAAAAAGTCCGGTAAACATGGGCCTTCAAATGCATACTTTAGGAGGTATGAGCACTTGTTCATCTTCGTTACTGTGAAACACATCTCTTGTACTGACAAGTGATCATAGGTCTCAGGCTATGCATTTCAGATCCTGTGTTTACTGGACTTTTTTCTTGTTTTGGCCGATACTCCTCCAGCCAAAACATGTAAAGCAAAGCCCTTGCAGTAGATGACATTTGTGTCACGGCATAGAAAATGAGGAAGTGCTCATTGCTCTTAAGGTATGCGTTTTAGAGCCCATGTGTACTAGAATTCTTTGCTTCGAATTATTTGTAAATTGAAGGTGGGAAAAAAGGAAAGGAAATAGGAGGGGGTCAGTGCAGTCAGCTGCATCGGGACATTAAGCGGAATCGGCAGCGCTGAGTGAAAATGTGTACTGGACCGGGATTCGAACCCGAGATCTCCTGCTTACATTTTTTTTATCTCATTTTTTTTTTCCTTCCCTTGTAGCTGAGAGGTCAGCGCGACGGAATGTCATACCTAACGGCCCGGGTTCGATTCCCGGCTGGGTCGGAGATTTTCTCCGCTCAGGGACTGGGTGTTGTGTTGTCCTTGTCATCCTCATTTCATCCCCATCGACACGCAAGTCGCTGAAGTGGCGTCAACTCGAAAGACTTGCACCAGGCGAACGGTCTACCCGAAGGGAGGCCCTAGCCACACGGCATTTCCATTTCCATCTCATTTTATTGGTTATTGTTCGTTCTATGTGTTCGGGGTGGACGTCCCATGACGCTCGTTCAAGTTCATCATTGATCCATCAACTCAGTATCTTTATTACTCGTTACTACAACTGCGCGGATTATCTCGCCTCTCCTCACGGCCGATACACCCTCCCTTCGTGCACCACCTATCCGCAGTCCCTGCCCATTTCCTCCATATTCGCTCCCAAAGGAGGTCGGACGTATTTGTGCATCCGCAATGAATAAGGTGGGCTCGTTGCCCAACTATGCCTATCAAATTATATGAATGTGTGGTGTTTGTTCTTTCGGACATGTCCGAAAAAAACAGACATCACACATTTATATAATTTGCTTCTAATTGTCGTTCCTGTCATATGGACCATTCCCGCTGGGACAACCTGTGTACTGTGTCGAAGTAGACGTAAGAGTCACACAGGTCGCAGTGTGTGTTGATGTCAGGCGATGCGTCACTGCAGCCACGGTGCGTCAACACCACGGTCGTGTTTTCTGTCACCGTGAGTCAACGGGGAGAAGTGAGTCAGTAACAACAGTACGCCGTTCTGCTGTCTCCCAAACTGCGCCATTTCGTCAGAGGTACACGTGCACGTGCAGTGCAACCATTGACTTTTCACCTGTACTATACTACCTGCACTACATCAGGTCATTTCAGATATTGTATAACAATTTTTAACTGATTGTATATGTGGCTGCGCAACAAAGTCATGATATAATCCAGCTATATTTTCTTAATTTGTTAGTAAGCTACAAAAAAAAAAAAAAAGGTTCAAATGGCTCTGAGCACTATGGGACTTAACTGCTGAGGTTATCAGTCCCCTAGAACTTAGAACTACTTAAGCCTAACTAACCTAAGGACAGCATACACATCCATGCCCGAGGCAGGATTCGAACCTGCGACCGTAGCGGTAGCGCGGTTCCAGACTGTAGCGCCTAGAACCGCTCGGCCACTCCGGTAGGCAGTAAGCTACAGCTATGTGCCTTACGATAATATGTTAGTATGTTAGGATGTAATAACTTAGAGTTATAAAATAAACTGAGGGTACGTTAACATAATGAAGTGGCTGGTGTTCTGTTATACAGAGGGGTCAGAAACATTGTAAGGGTGTCGCAGGATAGATTGTGCAGAGAAATAACTATTAAGAAAAACATCTGATACTTTGCGCCGTTTCCGAGTGAATAAGTATTGATGTTAGCCAATCAGGCCGCATCGCGCGCAAATTCAAGCGGCCCGCCAGATACGTTGTCGCCAAAAGTGTTCTTCATTTGGTTACATAAAACCGAACAAGCGAGCGATACAAATACTGAACGTGGGACTGTAGTAAGGATCGAACCCGAGACAAAGGCTGAGCAGTCTCGTGCTCTGCCGCTTGTATTTGCCCGTGGAGCGACCTGATTGTCTAACTTCAATGCTAATTTACTCGGAGCGGGACAACATAGCGATTTTTTTTCTTAACAGTTATTTCTTAGTACAATACATACATCTCCTCGCAGCATTCCACTTCTGTGCCAGTTCGCATAAACCACTATTCCGTGCAGCCATGGTCTCTACCCCTTATACTTTTGGGACAGAATCCTCGGAATTATCCTTCTTCAGACCCCCGAGACCAAGGCGTGTCGGTGCTTGAGACGGCCCAGAAAGACACATTTCGTTTAATGTCTTCTTACTCCTCTCTATATGACAGCACTTCGTTCGTGGACATTCCTCAAACAACACATCTGTAGCGGTGAGAATCGTGATCTGCACTCGTAAAATGAAGAACAACGTATTCCTGAGTTCCAGTGGCACCACACATACAGTGTGGTCATCTCCTTTGAACTTAAAACTGTATGCCGGCCGGAGTGGCCGTGTGGTTCTAGGCGCTGCAGTCTGGAACCGCGAGACCGCTACGGTCGCAGGTTCGAATCCTGCCTCGGGCATGGATGTGTGTGATGTCCTTAGGTTAGTTAGGTTTAACTAGTTCTAAGTTCTAGGGGACTAATGACCTCAGAAGTTGAGTCCCATAGTGCTCAAAGCCATTTGAACCATTTTGAACTTAAAACTGTATAGATAGGGTAGGGCCCATGCCTAGAGATAGACAAAACGTAACTGTGTTTAACTCTATTTCGGTCCTCAACATTTGGGAGAAGTGAAAGTTCAAATGGTTCAAATGGCTCTGAGCACTATTGGACTTAACTTCTGCGGTCATCAGTCCCCTAGAACTTAGAACTACTTAAACCTAACTAACCAAAGGACATCACACACATCCATGCCCGAGGAAGGATTCGAACCTGCGACCGTAGCGGTCGCGTGGTTCCAGACTGTAGCCCCTAGAACCGCTCAGCCACCATGGCTAGCACGGCTAGAAGTGAAACCATCCTATGGACAGTACACGTATTTGCTCGCATACGTTGTTATTCTTTATCGACCCACGTCCGTGGTGTGCCTCTAACGTGCAGTGCGTCTCCAGCTATTGTCCACAGTTTCTCTACGTTTCCTCTTTGTACAATTATCCCCACCCCTCCCCCCTCCTATTCGTATGGAGGCATGTAGGGTATATTTCCAAGATTTCCAGTAATGGCCGTACTGGCATTGTTCTGTACACACCACTAAAAGTATTGCTCTCAGCATTCTTCTGAGAAACTTAATCGGCCCCCCTCGCCTCAGTATGTGGGCAGGTAGTAGCTCCCAATTAAACTGTCGCTGTTAAGGATTGCGTCATGGTTCTATGCCTGGTTGTATCCTGTATTGAACTATAGCGATACTGGCTACCATACGCACAATTTTTTAGACTCGTTCGGACATTACTTTTATGTGATCAGATTCTCATCGAGATGAAGACCCAGCTTCCACCAAACCGTTGTCTACTAGTACACTTTAATTAGTCTGATGGAAGGATTCCGTTTGTAAGATTACTTATCTCAAAGGAGTATGTAACTTGTTTCATTTACTGGCATTTGCAGCCTGTTGCGCAAACATCAGCTATGCACTAGGGGTAAATCTTCATTATTTTTGTTTCCATGTCTTTACCGCAAAGATCGAAAGATCCGTGGGTGTCAGTCAACACTTCTAGTGCGTAGCGGCAAGTCGCATGTGCGAGAAGTTGCTGTTGCTGAGGGTAATTAAAAAGTAAGTGCCACATATTTCTCCCACGTTGTTGGTTTGTTTGTGGGATTGAAAGGATCAGACTGCTAGGGCCATCGGTCCCACGTTCTTGTTATACAGAATCTTTAAAAAGTATGTGTCACATATTTCTCCCTCTCGTTCCTATCTGCATGTTACGTCGAAGTAGGCCGTATAGGCAGCGCTGCATGTGGTTACGACGCATCCTGCAAAATCATTCAGCCCTTCTAAGCAGTGAATCACGCAGCGTTTTCAAATACACTTCGCTTCCTTCACACTGCGTCACAGGCGCCGATCACATGATGCTGTAACGTCTGCACACTGTCGATGGGTTTGGCATACACCAGTGCCTTTAAATGTCGCCACAGGCAGAAATCCAATAGATGCTGGTCAGGTGACTGGGAAGGCCATGCTACGAGACCTCTTCGACCAGTCCATCTCCCATAAAACGTTACGGTGACGTACTACGGCACGATCCGCTGAAAATGAAGTGTGGCATAAATCACAGCCGTCGTCTTTCGGCAAGGGTAACGTTCTGAAACAGCGCTGGCAATGCATCGCGCAGAAATCTGTGATACATCTGTTTGGTACAGTGTTGGCCCTATGAGTCTGTTAGCGACAATTCATGCCCATGCAGTGATTCTGAAACCTTCTGGACGCCTCACCTCCACGATCGTTCAAGGATTTAGGTCTGTCCACAAGTGCGTATTGTGTTAATGAATTACGCAGACCCTTGTAATCCTGGTTCATCTGAAAATAATATGCTGGCTGTAAACTGTGATCTTCAATAGCCCATATCTGAACTTGGTTGGTTTCCGGACATATCGTTACGGGAATTTTGTTTCAGTTTTGACCAGCGCTGTCTTCTGTAGTAACATGTGACACTTTTTTAGCACTTCATATAGAAGTACGCAAATAGATGATAGAATACTCGCTCCATAGCAAAATCTCTAGCGGCGTAGTAAAAATAATCAGCCAATGATCCTCGGCCGAAGGGGTCACTCATTCGGCTTTGTCCGATTTACTTACATTTTGTGGAAGGAATGCTTGGGAGCAACGATGGATTGACGTCATCGATACATGTTTCAAATTTCAATTAAGTAAAATCTATGCTTGTAGAATATTTTTCATTTAATTATTTACCTTAATGTAACTAAAAGCCTTTCCATACTTGTACCACCACGAAAGACGTTATGATCGACAGTATGCGGTTAAATAATTCCAAGCAACGTGTCCAATCCGTTGATCGACATTCTTGTACCGTCCCAAAATTTTGACAGGAATGCCCCCCTTCCTCGGTTGTTACCTATTGAAGATACCCTTCACTTGTCATGCACTTTACACTATGTGATCAAAAGTATTCGACACCCCCAAAAACATACGTTTCTCATATTAGGTGCATTGTGCTGTCACCTACTGCCAGGTACTCCATATCAGCGACCTCAGTAGTCATTAGACATCGTGAGAGAGCAGAATCGGGCGCTCCAAGGAACTCACGGACTTCGAACGTGGTCAGCTGATTGGGTGTCACTTGTGTCATATGTCTGTACGCGAGATTTCCACACTCCTAACATTCCTAGGTCCACTGTTTCCGTTGTGATAGTGAGTGGAAACGCGAAGGGACGCGTACAGCACAAAAGCGTACAGGCCGACCTCGTCTGTTGACTGACAGAGACCGCCGACAGTTGAAGAGGGCCGTAATGTGTAATAGGCAGACATCTATCAAGACCATCACACACGACTTCCAAACTGCATCAGGATCCAGTGCAAGTACTATGAGACTTAGGCGGAAACGGAGGAAACCTGGATTTCATAGTCGAGCAGCCGCTCATAAGCCAAACATCATGCCGGTAAATACCAAACGACGCCTCGCTTGGTGTAAGGAGCGTAAACATTAGACGACTGAACAGTGGGAAAACGTTGTGTGGAGTGACGAATCACGGTGCAGAATGTGGCGATTCGATGGCAGGGTGTGGATGTGGCGAATGCCCGGTGAACGTTATCTGCCAGCGTGTGTAGTGCCAACAGTAATATTCGGAGGCGGTGGTTTTACGGTGTAGTCGTGTTTTTTATGGAGGGGGCTTGCACCCCTTGTTGTTTTGCGTGGCACTATCACAGCACAGGCCTACATTGATGTGTTAAGAATCTTCTTGCTTCCCACTATTGAAGAGCAATTCGGGGATGACGATTGCATCTTTAAACAGGATCGAGCACCTGGCCATAATGCACGGCCTGTGGCGGAGTGGTTTCACGAGAGTAACATCCTTGTAATGGACTGGCCTGCGCAGAGTCCTGACCTGAATCCTAGATAACACCTTTGGGATGTTTTAGAACGCGGACTTCGTGCGAGGTCTCACCGACCGACATCGATACCTCTCCTCAGTCCAGCACTCCGTAAAGAATACGCTACCATTCCCCAAGAAACCTTCCAGCGCCTGATTGAACACATGCTTGCGAGAGCGGAAGCTGTCGTCAAGGCTAAAGGTGGGCCAACACCTTATTGAATTCCAGCATTACCGATGGAGGGCGCCACGAACTTGTAAGTCATTTTCAGTCAGATGTACGGATACTTTTGATCACTTAGTGTACTACTGTCTGTACGTAATATTTTATCCGCCATGTCCTCTGTTTTATAAACAGAGCGCTAATAATGTTACCATATCAAACTCCGCGTTTATCCGAAATGTTGCGCATGATTTATCTTCAAATCTGAAGTTTGTTTGTTGCAGCTCTCTATTTCTGCTGCGTCTCACAGATCGATAATCTGCCGTATATATTTGTATGTGGGCCTAAACCTGCATTATTTGTCTCTAGCATCACTTCAACTATGATTGAGCAACGTCCCATGTCGTATTGTATTATGGCCCCATCCTCTTCGTCTCTTCGTTTCATTACGGCCTTTACTATGCTTTTTTTTTTTCGTTGACCCATTGTAAGATGTCTTTGTTCCTTACTCGATCATTCAGCTGATTTTCAACAGTCTCCTGCAGAATCGTATTTCAGATCCTTCTAGTCGTTTCATTTCTGTCTTCCCCACTGAGAAAGTTTCTTTCCCGCCCATCCATAAATCGGCGTTGCGCATCTACAGTTCTCGCCCGATGCACCAAGTTTCAGTGAATGCTGATCTCCATTATCGACCGAGTAAAGTTGGCCGACCGAAGAATCGGCCGCTTACGTCTAGCCGTAGCGAATTTACAACGAAGCGCAAACGTCAGGGAAACCCTCAGTAGTGACTCTGGTAGGCCTAGGATATTAACTGAAAGTGGCTTCCGAGATCTGAAGTGTACCGCACGAGTCACTCGTGAGAGAACCCTGGATGAACAATCTAGCACTAGCTTTTTAAATATTAAATAGCACCTTTATAAAACAGTGTTGCACAGTACGGATAAATCGAATGAGATTGCGGTGTTTTCAATGGACCTGCCTTGTAGTAGGGAGGACAGAGGCTCCAGTCTCCATATGGCCATCCTGATTTTGGTTTTCCGTTGTTTACCTTATCACATCATGCAAATACCGGTATCCTGGCAATATCCTGTCTGAAAAACGACTGTTAGTTTGTCTTAACGCTTGGCATACTCCAAAGTTTAAATCGTAAGTTGTACCACCCGTGCGGACAATTTGAATTGATCTTTTCATGTGTTAAATGGCATTGTTTAAATCAATATTGAAACAATAAAGTTCGTATATACTGTAACACACTCATTAAGTTAATAGAATTCCTTTGAGATCTGAATCTTTTACATTTATTCGCTTCAGTGAGTAATTGTCAGTAAGTTATGACGGTTTTTTGCCGATGTCGGTAAATCTTGCCCATCGTAACGGCATCAATCAACGTTCTTTCTCACGTTTCACTCTCACCTCATCCGACCACCTTCTTGCAGCTACTCACCTATCGCTGAACTGGGCCATATGCTGTCCTATTATTTGGCAACGGACGACATGTAGCTTGTAAACAGGTTCATGTTCTTGAATAAAACTTTGTTTAACGCGCTGGACGCGCCTTATTAAGAACTCTGTCGAAATAAAGTAACAATCGAATTAACAAACAGGTGCGAGTTCTATGATACAGAAGTCGCTTGTTGTCGTGAACAAAGACCGCATCGTCCTACTGAGCGAGCGTTTGTGGATCCGTCCTCCGCCATGTTAACTGCAGAAGTTGTATGCTGAAAGTGTACCTAACGGAATTTCTCGCTAACAATTTGAAAAATTTCTGACCTCTAAAAATGTTATAACACACATCCTACCATACTGTACCCTCTTCTGTCAATGTTCTCCATATTTTTCTTTCTTCGCTGATTCGCTCATTTCTATTCTTACCAGTTCACTTAATTTTTAACATCCATCTAGAGCACCAAAATCTCAAAGGCCTTATTTCTCTTCTTTTCCAGTTCTCACACAGTCCATAATTCGCTTGTACATAATACTGTGCTCCAAATGGACTTTCTCCGAAATTTTGTTCTTAACTTTAAGCAAATATTTGATATTAGTAGATTTCTTTAGTCCATATTTCTTTCACCTATGCTATTCTACTTGATGTCCTTCTTGCTTCAACCGTCATGAGTTATTTCGCTTACGAGGCTGCATATTTCCTTCACTTCGTCCATTTCGTGGTCACCGGTTTTTGTGTTAAGTTTATGGCTAATCTCATTTCTGCTACTCGTCATTACTTCCGTCTTTCTTCCATTTACCTTCAGTCAGTTTTCTATACTCATTAGAATGTTCATTCCATTCAACAGGCCCTGTAATTCTTCTTCACTCCCACTGACGAAAGTAATATCGTCAGCGAATCTCGTCCTTTGCATCAGTTCACCCTGAATTTACTACCGTCAAAGTTTCTTCGGCGTATAAATTGAACAGTAGTGGTAAAAGACGGCATCCCTTTCTTTGCACCCTATTTCATTTGCCGATTACCAGCCGCATATTCGCAAAAATGTAGGTTCAGTCAGTGCCGTGTTGTTGCTGCCTTTGCCAATCTCCAGTTGACAGGTATGATTCTGAAATGAAGTAAGTCACATTCGATATCTTATTCGCTTCTCCAGAAAGGCGAGCAAGCCCAGGCTTTGTAACAGTGACAACGGAACTCATTTTCAAGAGAACTTACATCGAAGCACGTTTCCGCCACCGTCTGTTCCTTGTAGATAGGAGGAACCAATCTTGTCTTGAGCTGCGGCCATACGTATTCATGAACAGCTGCTGCCTTATTGTTCCCTTATATACCGGGACTCGTGGATGTATAATTCATCGTGTCCGGCAATATGTCTAAAGGTGAAGTCTTTCTGTCTTTTAGATGGATTGTATTTGGTGGTAATCATTAAATACAACTGATTGGTCACGCATCATTTTAAAAAAATTGAATAGGGAATGTGGAAAACGAGATACCGATTTAAGCCCGCTGCTCTAGAATGTGATTTAAGCGCCTTAATCATTACCCCATCCCACTCGGTTTTAGAAAATTTAAATGACTGTGTGGAAACTTTATCAATGCCATAATCAAGACTTCTACCGATTCTTGTGAAAATGCAGGCCAGTTTTGTAATGTCCCCACTGTTTTGACGGAATGTTAAAACGATGCAACACAATCAATGAAAGCACAACGAAGTTCTTTTCTTACTGGGGTGTATAGAAACAGAAAGCAATGTTACAGGCCACGGTTTCGCGATAGGGGATGACGATAATTCCTCTTCAGACTTCTTCAATACTCGACTCTTCGGTCCCTCTGCTGGGGGATATTCTTCAGCATAACAAAAGTGTTCCTGAATGGATGAACACTGCGGACAGCGTCGCATTCATTGCTTTTCCAGATTAGGAGATTTGAGTTACTACGTGTTTATTGTTCTTAAATCCTCGTTACTTTGCACGTGGTGACTAATTCTAACCAAATTTACGGATAACGTCATTGTCATGACACCGTTAACGGAAAGCCGAATTACAAAGTAATTTACACCATTTCTGTGCAGATCCTGCCGCCTTCTACCTGCCGAATCGCCATGCACTCCGACAGAAGGCTGAGTTGAGAATTTTGTGGGTCGTGCTTCGCAGTCGCCAGTTCCCTCGTTTCCCGTCCAGAGGAGAGCGGGACTTCCCCGTCACGGATGACGTGCTGCAGTCTGGCAGCCCGGCGTCGCTGCGAATGCTGCCTGTTTTCTCTCCACAGACGAATGGTGTTGTCGCCGCGATGCACTGTAATACGTATCTCACCCGTGAACATCGTTCGAGCCCATTAGTCACGTGTCCAGTTTTGGTTTCCTGCCCATCGGATGGCTGCCAAAATCTATGCGCCACGGAGTTTTGGCACTTTGTTCTGGCTGCACCAATCAATTCCAGTGCCATGTACGCGATTTTTCAGTGTACTGAAAAATCACAATAACACCTGTACAGTGTCTTTGTACATTTAAAATTACACTTGATTTACGCGAAAGTGTCGTTCTGTGTACGTGTGATAGCTAATATTTTGAGCTTTCTTTTCGTTTATGCATTTGTAAATAGGCGGTTCTTCAATATTTCTATTCTCCCAGTTGATTTTGCGCGCTATTTGAACGTATTTCTCACCCTTCTTGTACCTTCATGTCTATCTACAACCCGTGTAAAATATTATTCGATAATTGTGTGCCTCCTGGTATTCTTCCGAGTTGTTTCCATTTCATGTACAATACTAGCCGACAAACCCGGCATTGCCCTGCCATTCATTTTGCCAATTTTCTATTACAAACGGAAACAAAAAATGAACAGGCTTTGTAGTGTAATATGGGAAAAATTCATTTCCATGAATTCGAGGTCATAGGTTCGAAATTATGAAACAATCGTACAGAGAAGTAAGTATAATACACAGTCTGTAAGTACAGCTGCTTTGCGTGTCTACAACCCGATTTTGTAAATGTCTCTGCAGCAACATCTCACCGTAGTTCTATAGAGGGCTATAGTTTTCTCCTCCAGCCGTTTGCGCTTCGCATTTGGAGGCTGTCAAAAGCTCTGCCATTCGTCAGGGATTTCCTTCAGATGACCCGACTACGGGAGTTTGTTAGTAGTAAAGAATGGATGTATTAAAACGTCATGCATGATGCGGCATTTTATAACGCATCTCAATGTTTATGACGAAATATCTCTTGAACTACTTATCGTACAATGATGTATTTGTGTAGTTTCCTTCAGCAGCGTACGTGGACACTGTCTGGGAAATATGATGCGCATAGAATTGGTAGCATAGAAGTAATAGCTTTAAACGTCATGCACAATGTAGCCGTTTTTCACGAATCTTATTGTTTATGACGTCATACACTGAAGAACCAAAGAAACTTACACACCCGTCAAATTTCGCGCAGAGCCCCAGCGAGCACGCAGAACTGCCGCAACACGACGTAGCATAGACTTGACTAATTTCTGAAGTAGTGCTGGAGGGAATTTACACCATGAATCCTGCAGGGCTGTTTAAACTCAGAAGAGTGTCCTGGAGCCATTGTGTAGCAATTCGTGAAGTATCGGTTTGCGCATTGTCCTGCTGGAATTGCTCAAGTCCGACGGAATGCACTGTGGACATGAATGGATGCATGTGATCAGACAGGATGCTTACAAACGTGTCACCTGTCAGTGTCGCATCAAGACGAATCAGGAGTCCCAGATTATTCCAACAGCACTCGCCCCACTCCATTACAGACCCTACAATAGCTTGAACAATCCCGTGCTGACATGAGGGTCCATGGATTCATGAGGTTGTCTCCATACCCGTACAAGTCCATCCGGTCGATACAATTTGAAACAAGACTCGTCAGATCAGCCAACGTTTCCAAAAAATGGTTCAAATGGCTCTGATCATTATGAGACTTAACTGCTGTGGTCATCAGTCCCCTAGAACTTAGAACTACTTAAACCTAACTAACCTAATGACATCACACACATCCACGCCCGAGGCAGGAGTCGAAGCTGCGACGTAGCGGTCGCGCGGTTCCAGACTGTAGCGCCTAGAACCGCTCGGCCACACCGGCCGGCCAACGTTTCCAGTCAGCAACAGTCCAATGTCAGTGTTGACGTGCCCAGGCGGAGCGTAAGGCTTTGTGTCGTGCAGACATCAACGGTACACGAGTGGGCCTTCGGCTGTAAAAAGCCCATATCGACGAGTTTTCATCGAAGAGTTCGCACACTGACACTTGTCGACGGCCCAGCATTGAAATCTGCATCAATTTGCGGAAGGGTTGCACTTCTGTCACGTTGAACGATTCTCTTCAGTCATCGTTGGTCCCTTTCTTGAAGTATCTTTTCCGGCCGCAGCGATGACGGAGATTTGATGTTTAACCGGATTCCTGGTATTCACGATACACTTGTGATACGGTCGTTCGAGAAAATCCCCACTTCATCAGTACCTCAGAGATGCTGTGTGCCATCGCTCGTGCGCCGACTGTAACACCAAGTCCAGACTCACACCTTGATAACCTACCATTGTAGCAGCAGTAACCGATCTAACGACTGCGCCAGACACTTGTTGTCTCATATAGGCTTTGCCGACCGCAGTGCCTTATTCTGTCTGTTAACATACTGTATTTCCCCTTTTGAATACGCATGCCTACACCAGTTTCTTTTGAGTTTCAGTGCGTCTCCTGTCCTATGACAGGTAGGTTGTTTTTATCGCGACAGCGGTTGATGCCTGACAGCAAGGAATATGCGTACCAAGTTTTGTTGAAATCGGTCCCATGGTTTCTGATGAGATGTGGAACATACACACACATACAAACAAGTATACATACATCCATTTTTAAAATGTGTATCTACTCTTATTTCGACGCCCGATCCATCCGACTTCTTCAGGTGCTGCGAATTGTGCTGTTGTGTGCACTCGCTGCCTGGACTCCAGCCACTCTGTCGTGCGTAACATGGAAACAACAAATCGGCTGAACACCCGGAACCATTAGTAATTGACACCGAAAAGACCTGATGTATCATTTTATTCCACGTACTGATCATGAGTTACGTTTTTTTCGGCTGCATATCTCCGAATCACACCATGAAGATGGCATGCAGCATAGGCTAAGTTGGTACGAAATGTACTGCACGCTTGGATAATATAATTAACAGTTTAATACAGGCAGTACTGACGCCACGTACATTCTGTATTCAAACATTTTTAGGCAATAATGTAGAGCATTAATATATTTTAGAATACTCACTTTAACTTTGCGGTATTGAATTTTACACATTTATTTCGAGCGGTTTCGGTTTTCAGACATTATCCACGAACTATACCAAACAGACAGAAATGAGCAATACATGTTACTGACGAACCTATAGTCGTCAGTATTGAGCATGATACATAAAGATTATCGAAAAGGTGTACTTTTAAAGTAAAATGCAATACGACTATTACGTTTCACATATCGTGCTACGGACGAATGCCATACTGCAGGGCATATTTTGAGTCACAATATTTTCTGATAACTGTCGGTGTGTATCATAATATGCCCCGTGGTATGGCATCGTCTGTAGCATGATATATGAAATGTAACAATAGTCGGTCTCTTTACTGCTTTGCAGGTACTTCTTTTCGATTACCTTTATGTACGATGTTCAATACTTAACGACTACGGATTATGTAAATTTTTGTCACTAATATGTATTTTTCGTATCTGTCTGGCTGATGGAGCCCCTGGTTGATGGTTGAAAACCGAAACCGGTAGGAATAAATATGTAAAATTCAGTACAGCAAAGTTGACATGCATTTTCTAAAATACATTCTGCATATAAAGAAAATTTCTCATTCAACAATTATATTCCGATTGCTAGTTGCTTGTGAGGAGATTTCGCTATATCTCGTGTAGTAGCACGTTTCGATATTCGAAACGAGGTTGCGGTTTGTCGTTCCACTATACTGCTGGTTGCGTTGTTTGCTGTCACACGCCTGCCAAGCGACTGTGGAATCAATGAGTTCAAGAGGGCCAGACCAATCCCCACGCAGAGCCTCAACTGCCCCACGAGACTAGCACTCTACACACGAAGTATCGTTCGCTATGCCGTGCTGGATCGTACACCCACGTCACTAGTTAGGAAAACGGCTAGTTGTAGCAAAATACGTGTCTGTGTCTAACTGCACAGTGTGGCGGCGTCAGCATCACCACGAACTGCATACAACATCACGATGGACGTTTCTGCCAGTGCAGCCTGCATGGACAATGTACGTTGTCAGGTTGCATCCGTCACTGTCATGTGATCCCCATAGCTTGCCTGGCGTATGGGGTACCATTACGAACAGAACACGTCGCCTCTGGTTCGCACGGCCGGTAATCCGGATAGCAGCCGTTACATCCCCGATTTATTAACCTTGACTTTGCAAATCTTTGAGATTTTAATGGTTTTATCTTCAACCAGATAATGCAAGACGGAATTTTGCTCGTGTTGACCTGATCTACCTAGACAGTTCTCAGATTTTCTTCTTTTGTTCATTTCGCGAGACGTATGTTAAAGTAATATATTGCCCGACTTTCCTCTGAACATATTCTCTCGAAATGTCAATAGTAAACGTCTCCTTGATGCGGCTTCTCTTGCAGCGTCTGCAGCTTGAATTCGTTGCGACAGGTGGTGGTGTGTAAACGTGTAGTGCATAGAGAGTTGCCCGAACATTGGACATGCCCGTGAGCACGGTGCGTAATATCCTACGAAACATCCTTCTTTGCTATCCATTCAAAATTACCCATGTGCACGAGTTGCTTCCTGTTGACCTACCAGCAACAGAGACCTTTCCTTTAGAATTTCCTGCGCGCATGGAAGTGGACAATGATTGGCCGTGGAAGATTTATGGACAGACGAAGCCCACTCCCATCTGACAGTATGTGTCAATACACAGAATTGTCGAATATGTGCAACGGAAAATCCTCACCCAAATCAGCCAGTACCACTTCATCCTGGAAAGGTCACTGTCTGGTGCGGGTTTACGGCATCATTTGCCATAGGGCCATACTTTTTTTTTCGAAGAGACAGATGCTTCCGGTCCTGTTAACTGTACCGTCGCTGGTAAGCGCTACGAGTGTCTTTTGCGCCACCACGTCATTCCAGCTCTCCAACGGCGTGGATGTGTGGATGGGATCATTTTTATGCAAGATGGAGCACCTCCGCACATTGAAAATCCAATTAAGCAGCTGCTGAAGCGCCATTTCGGAAATGCTACAATTATCAACCGCCATTTCCCTACAGCCTACTCTTAAACCGCGTGACTTCTGGCTGTGGGGCTATCTGAAAGATGTTGTGTTCAGTGTTCCGACTGCAAACATAACTGCATTGAAGGCACGCATTGCGCAACGCATTCTTAACGTGACCCCGGAAACACTTCGATCAGTTCTGGAACATGCTGTTGCTCGATTACAGCTTGTTGCAGAAAACTGTAGACATCATGTTGAACATGTTCTGCGCCAGTCACACGGAAACTGTAATCTGATTTGAATGTGATGGATGCGTTTTATGCGGTTTTTGGCCTCAGGGCAATTGAAAACCGCCTTTTCCCATCCGATGCGATATGAGCTTGCCGTGGTGGATGGGCTTAAGTAACTAACAGTATCAAATCTGTACACCTGTTCACACTGAGTAGTACAGTTTGTTTAACGTCAAACGTACACCCCTAAGGCATTGTTGTATGATTCATTTGTCGTTTGTAGTTGACCACTATTAAATTATGATGCTTTCAGCGCCATCCATTGCTACATTTTGTAACTATTTGTTTCTCTTCTGCCATACGATTTCCCCCTTTCCGATAACATTCCGTTGCAATTTGACGTCATTCTGACCAGTGGTGTTATTTCTACAGCGGTTTGAGAGTTTAACTTTAATTACAATCACCATGTATATTTCGAATTTCGTTGCTATTCGCTTTAGGTTTCAACAAACTTCCTTAATACTATCTGGGCATTATTACTTTTAATAAGAGATACTAATTCTGTGACTTACCATGGTGATGACACTGCCTTCCTGGCTCTCTATCCTACCCTTCAACGCCCCAACACACCCTCCAAACCCACCTTGACCAGTTCACCACTCGGTGTAACCAGTGGTTCCTCAATCTCAGCCCCTCCAAAACCCAGGCAATTATCATAGGCCGCACCACCCGCTCCTTCTGCCTCCATGATTTCTGCTTCACCCTTTATGGTCGTCGCATCCAGCTCACCCCCACCCTGAGATACCTTGGCCTCACCCTCGACCGTCACCTCACCTGGACCCCTCACCTCCTGACCATCCAGCAGAAAGCCCATTCCCGCCTCTGCCTCCTAAAACTCCTGTCTGGCCAGACATGGGGATTGCATCCTGCCACAATACTCCGCACCTACAAATCCCTCATCCGTCCTATCCTCTGTTATGCCAGTGTTGCCTGGATCTCCGCACCCACCCGCTTTTACAAGGCCCATCCTCGAACGCCATGTGCTCCACCTTGCCTTCTGTATCCGCCTTCCTTTCCCCACACCTCATCCCTTCCCGCACCTCCTCCTTTTCCTCCAACATCTCTGCATCCCTTACACTGTCCACAGATTTGATCCATGCCACCCTCTGATTTCCTCCTTCCTCTCCACACACTGCCCGTTGCCTTTATCGTTGTATCCCTCCCTTTCTCCACCTCCACACCCTCCATCTCCTTCATCAGGGCAATTTCCAGCACCTCCCCCTCCCGGATTATGAACTTCGCCATGACATATACCCTTCCTTCCAACTGCAACCCGGCCTTATTCCCCTCCCCCACCCCTAAGGCCCCCTTTTCCTTTCCCCTCCTACTCCCAGAGCGGATTTTCCTCCTCCCCCGCCCCCTGAGTCCCTGCGCTCCATCCTCAACTCTTTCCCTCCCACATCCTTCCCTCCCCGGCCCTCTTTGGCGCGCCCCCTACCGTCTCCACCCTCTTCTCCCCTCCCACCCTTCCTCCCTTCTCCCTCATCTCCATGCGCCTGGCAGATCCTCTGTCTGATGATCATCATCATCAGTGTGCTACGTCAGTGTTGTGTTGTTTGATGCTGTTCTCCTGTGCCTCGAGAGCTGTGATTTTAATTGTGTGCTGGACTGGCACTTTGTCACTGCCAGTGATTGTTATGTGCTATGCCGTCCATCGGTACTTTTATGTTTCTGCCATGCTCCGCCTTCTGTTCTTTTAATTGTCTCAGTGTGTGGTTTTTTTGTGTGTGCTAATTTTTTATATTTTTTATCTCCGTTTTACAGTCGCCCCCTTTTTGTCCATTGTCTTCATAATGTTCCCCCTTTTTTTATATCTCAGTACACCGTATTTTCTCCTTTGTTATTTTTAATGTCTTCTATTGTATGATCTATGTCTTTCGGCTGAAGAGCAGCGCATATGGTGCTGCCAGCCCGCCTCGATGGGGAACTGAAATACAATAAAGAAAAAAAAATGACCTTACCACGGATGCTCCTGCAGTTTACTAATATCTAACTAATTTTTTTCTATTTCCGATCCTGCGAGGAATAAACTTTCGGAGAATAATGTGACTCCGATTTCAGCATGCAATTCAGTACTGATTCCAAGGCGGGGGTGGGGATAAGGGGGCTGTTATCCTAACTTAAAGAAAAGAAAGTGAACCAACATGTGCTCAGTTACCGTAAAAGCCGGTTCCTGTATATAACGTACGCCTGATTTTTTGAGGGGGTTACAATTTCTCGCCCTCTAGCGGAGGTCAAGAAGTTGGCATCCGATATCGTCACAGAAACGTCTGAGCCTCTGGTTTAGACCTTCTATTATGCTCCAATCCATGGACTCTGTGCATAATGCCAGCCGCGTACAACAAATCAACCGTCCGCCGAAAGCAACCTATTGAAAACGTCTGGTCATGGATTCCCGAGACACTGACATGCCGACACTCACCATTCAGTACGATTCACTAACTCTGGCAACATGATGTACTGTTCTCTGTCCTCCAAGCGCAGTGCGACTCGTTGTGCAACCAGGTTAGAGCCATTGTTTCTGTATACCTGCAAATATACTTACGTGTTTTTTCTGCTGTAAGGCACGCGAACAACAAGTAAAGTTTTGTTATATCCCACCCTCCCTGATGTGGCAGTTTTAATGTCCAGTAGTGTAGTACGTTCCTGGAAAGCCGCTTAGAAACGAAAGTTTTCTGGAGATCGAGAAGACGATGGACCCAGTTTTTTGGTATGTTACTCTGTGTGTATTTTACAGTTCCGAGTGACTGCAACATTCAAAAAATATGAATTTATTAGCCTTGTACACTTCGCCTTGTAAATCCGGGAGCAGTGGCTACGTATGCAAATTACGAAAACGCAGCGCCACGCAAAACCTCTGCCACTAGCGAAACATGCCGGATACCGCTAAGAAGCACCTTTTAATGTCAATAGGCGACACGCACACTTTGAGCTCTGAGACGCCCATTACTCCGCGTTTCGTTTCTCGCTTGCCTACTGAAACCTACGCTGTTCTTAGGTGTCTCATAAAGAATCGTATAATGGTAAGATGGGATGTTTGTAATGTTACTACATCAGTTTTTCACTTACATGTTTTTGTTGCTTCGACGTACGAACGATCTGTGAACTTTTTTTTTTTTCACAGACAGCCCCACTACATATTGTACTTACTTATCGTAACTGATTGACTAGTCTTTAAATTTGTATTCTATATATTAATTGACCCGTCAGGTTAGCCGAGACCGCTAATGCGCTGCTTCTTGGGCTCGGATAGGCGCGCCGGCCCCGGATCGAATCCGCCCGGTGGCTTAACGACGGAGGCCGGTGTGCCGGCCAGCCTGGATGTGGGTTTTAGGTGGTTTCCCACATCCCACTAGGTGAATACCGCGCTGGTCCCCACGCCATGCCTCAGTTACACGGCTCGCAGACATCTGAACACATTCGCACTATTCCATGGATTGCACTAGACACAGACAGGTGGGGTCCCAGAAAGTATGGAGTGGCAGCAGGAAGGGAATCCGACCACCCCTTAACTTAACCTTGCCAAATCTAATGAACCATGCCGACCCTGCTTCATTGCGGGAAAAAGGCACAAGCAAAAGAAAAGATAAATATATTAATTGTGAATTATATCTTAATACATGGTCCAGTCACATTAATGTGACCACCGCCTTTGTTCGACGCCACCGTGCAATAACCACCCACAGAAGGCAGGTGGCAGCACTGGCAGTGGAGGGTATATAAAGCACGTCGGGGGAACGCGGGAAACAGTGCAGTCGTTATCGTAATGCGGGAACGGAGAGATTTTTCTGACTTTCAAAACGGCTTGATCACTGGCTTTCGGACCAAGGGTGGAAGCATTTCAGGAACGTTGAAGAGTAGCGAGCTCGGGAAAATGGCACTGTCCAAAACCGGCATAGAGGCAACTGCGGTGCACCACAGGCCACAGATGACAGAGGTGAAGAACGGCAGCGGAGATTTATACGGGAGATTAGACTTATAACCGTTAAGCAGCTGACAGCGCAGATGAACCAAGCGGCTACCATCAGTGTCTCCTCAATGACCGTTCAGCAAATGTTGCTGCGAATGGACCTCCACAGGTGCATGGTTCATGCACCAATGCTGACTGCTATTCATCGAGGACAAAGCCTGGAATTGCAAGCCAGCAACGCAACTGGACGTCCCCTGATTGGCGGCAGGTGGTCCACTTTTTATGCTGCATCAGACATATAGGCGTTGGCGGGTACGGCGAGAAACGTCGGAAAAGCAAACACCCTGCAACAAACGTTGGAAGGATCAAGGCTGCACGGTTAGAGGTGCCATGTCACGGATTGTTGGACATTTGAAGGATCAAGATCTGAGTACGGAGTGATACAGTTTGGGAAAATTTTGTCGTGGCATTTCCTGGGCGGTGCCTTCATTCTGGAAGGCACAATGATTCAACAAAAATACACCTTTATGTGCAATTTGTTTTTTCTTGGCACGATTGCATCTACCAGCATAATCCAACGTGCACCGAAGAGCACCAGAATGAGTTTACCGTACTCCCAAGTCCATCAAAGTCCACCTGGATCGGGCAGTTCGCGCCATGGATACTGAACCGAGAAACCTAGCGCAGCTGACCACAGCATCGAGTAAGCACGGCTCCACGTCGTTGTCGTTACCTCCCGCAACCTCACTGACACTGCAAATGCTGAAAAAAGTTGTTATTCGTGCTTTTGACAGGTTGTTTCATTAATGTGACTGGACAGTTTATTTCTCGCTCTTACTTTGACCAGTCCACTTCTTCTCCACATTGATTCCTTCTGTACTTCAGCCATACCTTTCTGTTGGACGTCCTTACTCACATTCGACAAGAAGTTAATGTGCCGTGATTCCCACCTCACTTGGCTGTTGGCGCCAGAGCTGGTATTGCCTTCTGGCACAGCAGAGCGCGCCTGCGGTGGCGAAAATACCACTCGTAGCGTCGTTGCTGTCTCAGTGAGGAGCATTGGAAGCGGACTGGCAACACCATCTTTAAGCACCGGGGCAACAGCAGCATGTAGCCATGCAAGGCACAGGTGTTGTCCATGTTTTGGGGTGTCCTGTTCAGGATCCTGGCCGGGAAGCAGCGGCGCCTCGGAAGTACGAGGACGGGGGAAGCTGAAGAAGACAAGAGTTTAGTGTTCAGGAATTGGTCGGCAACGTCAACAAGCTGGAGCCAGTGCCGGGGAAACGCGGTCAGGGCAGACTAGACTCGGTGTTCTGCACCTGGCTATGCATGGGGCACCTGCCGGGCTTCTTTACATACCGGCGTGAATATTATTTTTGCTACCACACAGTTACTGAGACAGGTTATATTTTCATAATATGAAATTATACATGTACACAATGTGAAACTTATTTGATATTTCTTATTTATAGTAAGGACTAATAATATTGGCAACTTAAATACATGTAAACTTAAAAGTAATTAAGACATGAAAATCTTAAAATTAACGATTTATGAATAGAAGATAGGAATTTGGGAAGATACAAAAGAGATTATAACATTATATGACATATTATAAAATCGGAAATTTTTTCTAAAATAACAAGATTCTGCCATTTAAGAAGGAAAAATAAAAGATTAATACGTAAATTTGTATTAGAAAATACCTAAATTTGTATACAAAAATTTGTATTTGTATTACGTGTCTTGGGTGTGAAGACTCGGAAAATCATCGAGCCTGTCACATTCGAGGTAGCGCACAAAATATATCTTTAATATAATTCTTCATGCTTTCCCGGCGATCTATTGACATCTTGGATATTCGGGAATCCAGCCGGATATTCGCAAATATCCGGCTGGATTCCCGAATATCCAAGATATATCTTTAATATTTATTTGATAAATTTATGTGTATTTTTGTTATATTGCATTTGTTACAGGTGATGCACACTTCACACAGGGCTTTATCGCTACATTATTTGTGCATCTTTTACTTCCTTATTGGTACTTATTGAGTACATGCTGTTTTGTTTTGTCTGTAAAGTGAGACCTTATCTAAGCTCAATAATCAACTGAATTATTTTCGTTGCAGGCATTGCTTTACGTAAGTTTGATAAAAATTATGTCATTTAAATTACATTCATTGCTCAAGACTTTTCTTTGTGTACTGAAATATATTCTTACAATTGATCCACTCATCTGTTCCTTAATTTAGTCTTGTCTTACATCTAGGTCTGTATATTAATCTCACTGTTTGTATCTGTTTGAACATCTGAGGCCGTTTCTGTGTTTGGTCGGCGTCGTTCCCTAAGTTTACACACTTCCCGTGTTTGTGTGTTAGCTCTTATCTGTGTATGTGATTATTCTTGTTTGTATAGTTCGTGTAAGCCACGTGACAAATTATCGGTTATGTCATTCAGTATGCACCAATTGTGCGGCTGTGGCAGAATTTGCTGTATGTTGTCATATTCAGTTCGGCGTCGTACGTGGGAGTCTGTCACAGTGTAAATGGACCGTGCCACATGCGGGATCTATATGTTTTAGCTTCATTCGTTCCTTGCTGTCGAAACGCATTCTCTCTCTCACGTATCATTTCGCCATCGGGATATCTGTTAGGACCCCTCAGTAGATACAGATCGGGATGGCTGCTGTCGTCATCGGAGGAAGAACCTCAGTGGAGTAGAAGACGGGATGTAGATGGCCAGTTAGAAGGAGTATCGAGGTGGCCAGCAAGAAAACACAGATAGCGACTCCAGAAGAGAGCAGGTGACTGGAAATTTCAAAGCAGGGAGTCGTGGAACAAAGCAGTGACGCAGCGTAGTGGACTTGCAGACGGAGCTGTCGGTGGCCTGCTGTCAACACGGAGTATTGTTCAGGTCTCGGGCAGAGGATGGTGTCTGGCATCGCGGCTCCAGCTAACACCGCACGGTTGAGAGTCTAATTTTGTAGCTGAGGTGTGTGTTCCGCTACGACGGCTACACCAAGTTGTGCCGATCGTGATTAATGCTGTCTTGTAGTGGAGATGAGTACATCTGGATTGGCCAAATTGAGTTATCAAGAGATCACAGTTTTTAACTGCGGCGAGGCCGCTGTAGATCCTAGTGTTTGTAAAATTTTATTTTATTGTGTGTGAAATCTTATGGGACTTGACTGCTAAGGTCATCAGTCCCTAAGCTTACACACTACTTAAACTAAATTATCCTAAGGACAAACACACACACACACACCCATGCCCGAAGGAGGACTCGAACCTCCGCCCGGACCAGCCACAGTCCATGACTGCAGCGCCTGAGACTATTCGGCTAATCCCGCGCGGCTTTATTTTATTGTTGTTGTGTTCAGGGAAATTTTAATCTTCCTTGTTGCTTATATTCACTGTGTTGTTCTCATTTATTGTGCCCAGCAGAGGGTAACTTGGACTGATCTGTACTGTTGCTGATTTTCGCTCCCTTTTTTTTATTCGTTGTTTAGTATTACTCAAGGTGTTGCCTCTTGGTCGGTATTCAGGGCTTCGGTATTCTGAGCTAAGACTGATTATTGTTTTGTATGTTTTCTTGTTCCCCAATTCACTACTGTGTTATTGTTTTTGGTATGCCCGCATCTCGTGGTCGTGCGGTAGCGTTCTCGCTTCCCACGCCCGGGTTCCCGGGTTCGATTCCCGGCGGGGTCAGGGATTTTTTCTGCCTCGTGATGGCTGGGTGTTGTGTGCTGTCCTTAGGTTAGTTAGGTTTAAGTAGTTCTAAGTTCTAGGGGACTTATGACCACAGCAGTTGAGTCCCATAGTGCTCAGAGCCATTTTTTGTTTTTGGTATAATATTTCTTGCTCCCCCCATCCTTATTGTCAAGTTGCTGAAATTCAAACGAGTAGACCTTATTTCATCGTGTGTTCCATTGTGTTAAATATTTAAGTTTTGCATTTTGATAGATTGAGTGCCAAATCCCTTACTTGAGTCATCTCGGCCGGCCGGGGTGGCCAAGCGGTTAAAGGCGCTACAGTCTGGAACCGCGCGACCGCTACGGTCGCAGGTTCGAATCCTGCTTCGGGCACGGATGTGTGTGCTGTCCTTAGGTTAGTTAGGTTTAAGTAGTTCTAAGTTCTAGGGGACTGATGACCTTAGAAGTTAAGTCCCATAGTGCTCAGAGCCATTTGAACCAATTTTTTTTAGTCATCTCGTGTATGCGCTCAGAGTTGTTGAAATTGATTAATAAATGTATTTGAATATTGTCAAGGATCGTCTCCCATACAGCTACCTACATCTTTCCACTCCCACCGCTTTTGCGCCACGATAACGGAGAAACTGCTTAACAAACTGTGAATAATAAAGACATTTCTTAAATTCTATATATTAATTTCTGTACATATTATCTTTATTATTATTGTCATTATTAAGTTATTATTATCAGGCCTATTGAGATTCTATGTCGCTAATGTACTTCACGAATTGTAAAGCTGACTCACTCAGGATGCCTGTTAAGATGTAAGTGTGCCTGCAGGCCATTATCAAGTATAAGTAAATAAATATTACAATGAACGTCACATAAATTTCTATTTCTATAGAATCAGTGTTTTACATTTGTATTCCTTCGTTATACAAGTGGCAACTCCGTTTTCAATTTCAAAAAAATGGTTCAAATGGCTCTGAGCACTATGGGACTTAACATCTATGGTCATCAGTCCCCTAGAACTTAGAACTACTTAAACCTATCTAACCCAAGGACACCACACACATCCATGCCCGAGGCAGGATTCGAACCTGCGACCGTAGCAGTCGCGCGGCTCCGGACTGAGCGCCTAGAACCGCTAGACCACCGCGGCCGGCTTTCAATTTCACTTATCAAGTTGGTTTATGCTCGTTGAATGACTATAAAGTCTAAGTAAAGGTCCTTTTACTCCACGAAGGCATAACGAAACTAAATAAGACTTCACAAATACACTTAACAACTACACAAACGAGTCTCAGCTACGCAGCAGGACTGTCACCCACGGCTGATTCGTTGCATGTGATCCACCAGATTGCCTGGGAATTACCACCTTCTAGCGATCGATCGCAGCGACCTGTGATCGTCCCACACACGACGTATTTGTGGACAGAACGCGCGACCCGACATTCTTCTCTCGTGTGTTAGTGTGTGTGTGTGTGCGTCGTTTACAAGCGAGATATGTTACTCAAATGCGGTAACTATCATTCGTTTGCTCGTTCGTTCGTCTCGAATTGCATGCTCAAGTTTCTTCGTGTCTTTCGCACATTGTCTCATGCTACCGAACAAAAGCGACAATTTGCCAGTGTTCGCTCCCATTCGCTTCTAGCTGTGAACAAGCGTTTGCGGTGGAAGCAGATGAATAGGACACGACACGAGGGAGTGAGCATAGCGTGCCAACCTTACATACGGTGTGTGTGTGTGTGTGTTTTTTTTTCTTTTTTTTACGCTAATAATCTTCACGTATGTTTCATTCGAAACAGCACACGATACAAAACTATTATTTTGCATGGCGAGCGTGATGTTTCTACGAAGAAAACAGCACTGAAAAAGAAGAATTTAAGTGTCTCAATCCTTTCGTAAGCGTGAAAGTCGTGAAATTTTAACACCAGCCGCCCTTAGTATCAATACAAAACCCTGCACGTACGTCGGACGACCCTTCTCGTTGGTTTTTTGTTACAGTTGAGGCATAAATTTAAAAGTAAAACGCTAGGTACGGATGGTCAATATTAACTTGAAGAAAGTTTAGCATTGACGCTGTGGTTATTTACAACTCGAGACATTTACCTTAGTAATTAATTGGCTTTTTCAACGGCTGCTGTATCTCAGGTAGTTCCTGATTTCTGCCGTGACATATACGAAACACTTAAAGGATTTTTTTGAAAGTACGTGTAAAGAAGGTAATGCCAGTGAAATACGATTAATGAGCTTTGAAATATCACATATTCTACTTGATAAATTTACCACACAGTGTGATGACGGAAAAGCGAATTTTTATTTATTCGGCTATTACATCGAAAGCCTCTAAAATAACAGTGGTACATCAGCTATGTATTTCCATCTACCCTGATCAGGGATTTCCACACTTTTAATTTTAAATAGCCTAACAGATGCATGTGCTTGGTTCACTTTCAAGGAAATTTATTGTGCTGTTCTTTTTTGATAAAAAAATACAATGTTTTTGCTTATTCACTCAGCTCTTGCCTAAGTGGATCACCTAAAAGCATCATCGTCTTTCTCACGTCTCCAGTTGGACTTTTGAGAGCTGCCAGTCATATTTGTTTTTATTCGGCATTTGTGCTTTGGACCCCACAAGTACCTCTGATATTTATATGCTCTATCACCAATATCACCAGACCACTCCATCACCGTCGGAGCTCACTCGAGCAGCAAGAGTAGTCCGCAAAAGAGACGGCAGACGAATGCTCAGTACTGCAAGCGCCGAAACGGAGATAACGTGAACTCTCTTTTATGGTTCTCTGAAAGACGGACAACTTCTGAACGCTAGCGATCGCCGCCGAATGCGACGCGAACTCGACGGAATGCTTTTCGTTTGCGCTCACCTGCTCTTTCACTAGTATCGGTACCGGCCGTTAGACGCACATCTTCCGGACCCCACGTGCCCACGCGTAGCGCGGAGGCAGAAGGCGAGGTGTATTGACTCTGGTAAGTGCCACCCGCGCCCCTCCAGCCGCCAGAGACGCTCATGGCGCGGCCCGCCGGTGCGTGCCATATCGACTACGCACACGAACACGCACGCCGCACGCCGTGCCACGCAGCGCGCGGTGGGCGTGCACGCACCCTGCTACGTCACGCGGGGGGCGGCGCCAGGGGGTGCCGCGGCGGCCATGGCCCTTCCCGGGAGCCCATTGGCTGAGCGCGCAGCCGGCTCGCACTTCCGGCTCCGGGCACGGCTGGCTATCTCCAGACACCATCATCGCCATCTTGCGGCCGCGCGCCTCCCGGACAACTCGATGCGGCTCTCATTAGGCTCGTTACGGGCAGACATCGGCGTGCCGGCCGCTGCAACGGCCGTGCAACACGACGCCAGGTGGCGGCGGGAAATTCGCCAACGGGGGACCTAGGCAGGAAGTGTTCAATTTCGCATTCAACGATTAATCTGAACAACAACGGTCGGTTTGAAAAGCGACGATCGTGCGTTCCGAGATACTCTGTCCAGCAATCTGCGACTGTTTGCTGATGACTCTGTAGTACACAGGGAAGAAACGTCGTTCAGTGACTGTTTGACGATACAGGATAAATTGGATAGAATTTCCAACTAGAGTGATGAATGGCAGCTTGCCTTAAATGTGAAAAATTGTAAGTTAAGGTAGATAGGTACAAAAATGATTCTGTAATGTTCGAACACAGCGTTTGCGGCGTGCTGCTTGACACACTCAAGTGGATGAAATATCTAGTCGTATCGTTGCAAGACAAGATGAAATGGAATCAGCACGTATGGTCGATTCAGGAACGGCGAATGGTCGACTTCGGTTTGTCGGGAGAATTCCTGGAAAGTGTAGCTCAGCAACAAAGGAGACCGCGTACCGAACACTTGTACGACCCAGTGTTGAATACTACTCGAGTGTTTGGGATCTCTACCAGGTCGGAGTAATGAAAGAGTTCGAAGCAATCCAGAGGCGTGCTCCTAAATTTGTTACTAGTATGTAAGATCAACACGCGAGAATTTTGCAGCCGGGATCTCAAATGCGAGCCCCTGGACTGAAGAAGTCGTTATTTTCACGAAATGTTATTGAGAAAGTTATGAGGACTGGCATTTTGGACACATTGCAGGACGGCCCCACCGCCTCGATGGCTGCTAAGCCACGATAATCAGGGCTGCTACGGAAGCATGTACACAGTCGTTTTTCCGTCGTCCCATTTGTGAGCGGAGCAAGAAAGGGATGACTAGTAGTGGTACAAGATACCCTCCGTCATACACCTTATGCTGTCTTGCTATGTATGTAACTTCAGGTGTGGATGAAAAAATGTTGTAGCCGGCCGGTGTGACCGAGCGGCTCTAGTCGCTTCAGTCTGGAACCGCGCGACCGCTACGTCGCAGCTTCGAATCCTGCCTCGGGCACGGACGTGTGTGATGTCCTTAGGTTAGTTAGGTTTAAGTAGTTCTAAGTTCTAGGGGACTGATGACCTCAGATGTTAAGTCGCATAGTGCTCAGAGCCATTCGAACAAAATGTTGTAACTGCTGAAGAATTTTCTGTTCTCCACTTTTGGAATACCATTGGGCTCAGCATGGTACCGGATTTACGTACTAACTGTGTGTAATATATCTAGCAGCATTACCTGCAAATAGTTAAAGGAAAGCTGCATCACGTTATGAAGAACGGAGATTTTTTAGTAGACGCAAAGTACTTACAATTTACCATTATTCGGGAGGACGACGGTTCAATCCCGTCTCCGGCCATCCTGATTTAGGTTTTCCGTGATTTCCCTAAATCGTTTCAGGCAAATGCCGGGATGGTTCCTTTGAAAGGGCACGGCCGATTTCCTTCCCCATCCTTCCCTAACCCGAGCTTGCGCTCCGTCTGTAATGACCTCGTTGTCGACGGGACGTTAAACACCACTAACCTAACAATTTACCACTGGACAGCAACATAACAACATTTGTATACATTCTCTCAATTAGTGACATGTCAGATAGCAAACACTGCTAGTTTGCGGGTGATGCGACAGCCGATGAGAAATAATTTCTATGCCATAATTGTTCAAATATCAGCTCTAATATAATATGACGTTTCAACAAACAATACAGATGCTAACGTCAAAGAGGTAGAACGATTGTCAGTCGCCTGTTACACAGATATTTATCTCAGAACTCCTATAGGAACCTTTATATTCATTTATTTGTGAATGCAGAGAAGGAATAACTGTTACTGGAACACATGTGAGCCATACACGCCTTACTGGTGGAATTATACTGTTTTGCGTTTACAGCAGATAACTTCAGTAATGAATGAAAGCACTTAACATAGCAAGTAAGCTAGAGAAAATGACTAATACAGTGAACACGTCAAAAAGAAGTAGCAGGTCCTACTAATCAAAACCGAAGTCGTAAACTGAATAAGGAGTTTTGGTTTAGGATGATGGAGGGCGATGGCTGGAAGGAAAGCGAAATAAATAAACAGAAGACCGGAAATGGTCTGGATTACTTTTGGCAAACTAAGCACAATTTTCCAAAAATAAACTACTAATTTGAAACGAAACGTTTACAATCTGTATGTGTTGTCATTTTTGTTTTGTGATAGTGAAAAATGGACTTTTAATGCGAAAATCTTTGAAAAGCTGATGATGGCCCAGCGAGTGAAGGGGAGATACGTGATGGGAATGCCTAGGAGAAAATTAGATGAGGAAACAGACAGGAGTGCAAAACATAATTAAACGTAAGTTAGATTGCCAAGTCCCATTTAGAGCACATAGTGCTTTCCCTAATAACGACAATGTTTTCAATGTGTCACACAAATGTGGGGTGTGCCTAATATATGGATAAACTTCAGCATTGCACTTCAGAAAGTGAAAGAGGGAAGGTGTCAACGAAGGGCGCTGAGAAGTGGTAAGGCAGGATGTTGCTACCCATACTGAATTCGCTCTTGCTGCCAAAATACGCCAAGGCTTTGCCGCCTCAGTGAATGTCATATGCAGGAGTACAGAAGCTTATGAAGTGTGGCAGTCGGTATATTCTCTTTGTATTTCTCTTCAAACTCTCTACAACCTGAAATTGTCCAGAGCCTTCCGACCATCTAAAGTTAACTGCAGGAGAGGTTGGGTGCTTCAGGACCACTGCGGAGGGACTAAGTCCATCTCAGAAAGAGTTATTTGCAACTGAGAAAGGCATGGTAAACCATGAGTGGATCCTGAACGCCGAAGGACGCCCATACAGTTTATAAAACACCTAGGTGTAGAGTTTCCCTTAAGCCGTCTAAATTAATCGTGGGTAGGCCAGCTCTTTAAGAACTAATCACTTTGTGCGCAAAGTTAAATGGATAACGCGAAAATTACGGCACTAGTCATAGCTCTTAAAGTTGGGAACTTAAACAAAAAAAAAAAAAAAAATCCGACTAGCACAGTATGACTGGAGTAGTGTGTTGATTGTGATTTAGAACTGCTTGCTTATATCTTCTTGGATATAAGTTAAAAGACTACATCTGCCGAATCGGCAGATGATGTTTGAAGTGATCGCTGTACCAAGCAGAAATCTATAGATACCAGGCTTTGAGTGCTGGCCCCTATTTTGACCGGAACCGAGATTGGAATTTTCCTACACGTCGGTCAGGGGTCCTGAAAATAGCGCCGCAACTGGTAGTCCAATAAAATAACAGTTTGGAAATTAGACGGCTGAAAGGTGATTTGACATTCTGTACTGAACAACCGTGTCCCGCAACCACCTTTGAAAAGATGGACATATAGAGTCTCTTACGTCACTCCCTTACGCTCTGTATATGCCTTGTCCTCCTCCCCCCCCCCCCTAGCCACCACCTACCCCCCACCCAACGGTGCCAGTCGCCAATCGCAAAATTACGAACGAATGGCGCCCAGACACGAGGAATCCTTCAAACAGAGATCCCGCCAAACACGACGCTTCTTTCGCAACCTCCAGTGGCAACATGAAACTCTCCCCTACTACCAAAAAACATTCATTTCAACGCTGCGATCTGACGTCACACATCTTTAAGTCAACCGCACATTCTACTGCCAATGTTCGTAGCCTCGCAAAAGGTTTCGAGAAATTCAGAGGGGACCGCTACGAGGCTAGAGATTGTTTCCTGTGGTCTGCGCTTGCTACAAGCGGCAAATGCTAGCTAATGTTCAAAAGAAATCAGAGTACATGGAAACGCGTTCCCGACTCTCGCACATGGCGCCGTACGCTCTTGGTCGGATCTTAGCCACAAGCAGTCGTGTGCGAGGACAATACTCGTTGCCCCATTGTGGTCCCGGACCGACCTCACTTCCAAGAATCTTAGCTACAAAGGCCGCGGTCCCTTCCACCGGCCGGCGACCTGTTTGGCCAAATCGTTTCCAGTTGCTCAGTCTCAAGTCCAATGCTCTGCACATTCGCACGAACCCCAGAATCATTCATAATCCATTGCGAACCTTCACCGGCTTAATAAAGACATGCAAATTAAGCCAGTTACCGTGATTTGTGATATCAGTAACATTTTGAAATCGATTTCCCCTGTTGTCAATCTCACAATGATAAATACTTTATAATTATTGATGAACCGATATGCAAAACGGTTGCCCTGTTTCAAAGTGTGAGAACTAAGAGGGGCTGGGCCGAAGTCAGTGACGAATATCCTGCACCGCACGCGTCCCTCACCGCACCTACAGCAATAATAACTCGTAGCCAGACGAAGGTAACTGCTCGCTCAGTCTGCCTTCTACCGAGAGACAGTGTTTACATTAAGACTCTCAAAACTGTTACTGATCATTTCGTTCACTGAGAGGTTATAATGCACAAAATGTGATTAGCGGTTCATGATCTACCTGTTTCAAAGTTCGTGTCACTGAATTCCCCCCAGTTTCAGGAATAACGTACGCTCAGTACTTTTGGTATGCCACTTTTCTGTAATGCTTTCATTATATCATTACTTTCTCCCAGATATACAAGTGGCAAGATGAAAGCGACCGACATTGAAGCGACAACTTGGACATCTGTTCAAAAATGGCTCTGAGCACTATGCGACTTAATTACTGAGGTCATCAGTAGCCTAGAACTTAGAACTAATTAAACCTAACTAACCTAAGGACATCAACACATCCATGCCCGAGGCAGGATTCGAACCTGCGAACGTAGCGGTCGCCCGGTTCCAGACTGTAGCGCCTAGAACCGCTCGGCCACTCCGGCCGGCCGTCCATTGGGGTCTTTTTGTACACAGCCACAGGGTACAGAGCTGGGATGGTCTTAGCGTATGTGTGACCTTCTTGATTGTACTGCATCCATACCACAGCATTCTGGCTATTGCAGAAGTCTCGTTTCGGTCAAACGACGTTGGTGCTTTGTCATCAGCGGTAAGCAGACGGCATTTCGCAGTAAAAGTGCAGAGCAGCTGCATTCAGCCTCATATCATTCTGGGCTGCGAGGGAAAAAGCGAGAAGCATTAGCATGACAAACAAACGAAATGGATCGTTGTGAGACTTTTGGACAATAAATACACTTCTGCTAGGAAGCTGCATGAAGGATTTACAGCAAGTAATGAACTCGCTAGTGGTTGCTGTGATCAAATTGGAAGTCTCCAAATGATTACCAGGAACATTGAAAAGGACGTTGTACACACAAACCTAGAATTACCGCTTTCCATCGCCACAAGGCGATCAGGAAACCTGGAACGTGAAATTTCAGTCCCATAAACGAAAAAGAGTACGACTATCGTTGTCGATTTTGCCGTGCTCGTGATAATATTCAGATTCAAAGGCACTCACTGATACATGGGAAAATGTATTCCACTTCGTTCTCTTTGATCAGATTCGGTAATCCTTATTTTCTCAATAAAACACAGACTGGTCGTAAAGAAAGCATTAATAGCTTCCTAAGCATGGTGAACCATCACCGTCCATAAAGCAAGAAGCTCTTCACTTTCAGCCTGTGAATAGGAAATATGAATCACTGATGAACTGACTCTACCGACTGAGAACGGCTACAGGACAAGCCATCCTACACTCTGCAGACAGTGTGTCCCCTGAGAATTCTAACGCTGGGATTCCACTAGCCACTGGCGCCTCGCCGTATTGTAGAGCCCGTCGTGTTTTTTCTTTTCCCACGTGCCCGTCCGTTTGATGTTAGGAACAGAATACGTTGAAGAGCAGCCCTATTTGCAATAGAGCTTTGTAGTGACTGCATGGGTGTCAGGTCACAAATCCATAGAGTTGTGTATCTGACTCCTGCTTGCTTCCAATTTTTTTTCTGCAACTTAACGTGGCATTTCCCATTTAAAATTGTTTTTGTCTGGGAAGAACATGGAGTTGCTCGGTGGTTCGGGCTGCACATCAAATAGCAGGTTGTTCTAAAAGTGAGTGGGTAGGCGGAGGAAGGCATATCACCTCGAATTCGGCCGTGCCCAGTGAAGCACTGTGCCGTCACAACCAGCCTTCGCGATGAGGATTCTCCTCTTACAGTTCGCGCAAACGATTACCGTGAAGTCCTACACACCGCTTGCTACATGTTAATGGTGTAGTGACCAAACGAAACTACATTACTGCTCCTTAAAATTGCTACACCACGAAGATGACGTGCTACAGACGCAAAATTTAACCGACAGGAAGAAGATGCTGTGATATGCAAATGATTAGCTTTTCAGAGCATTCACACAAGGTTGGCGCCGGTGGCGACACCTACAACGTGCTGACACGAGGAAAATTTCCAACCGATTTCTCATACATAAACAGCAGTTTACAGGCGTTGCCTGGTGAAACGTTGTTGTGATGCCTCGTATAAGAAGAAAAAATGCATACTACCACGTTTCCGACTTTGATAAAGGTCGGATTGTAGCCTATCGCGACTGCGGTTTATCGTATCGCGACGTTGCTGCTCGCGTTGGTCGAGATCCAATGACTGTTAGCATAATATGGAATCGGTGTGTTCAGGAGGGTAATACGGAACGCCGTGCTGGATCCCAACGGCCTCGTATCACTAGCAGTCGAGATGACAGGCATCTTATCCGCATGGCTGTAACGGAACGTGCAGCCACGTCTCGATCCCTGAGTCAACAGATGGGGACGTTTGCAAGACAACCACCATCTGAACGAACAGTTCGATGACGTTTGCAGCAGCATGGACTATCAGCTCGGAGGCCACGGCTGCGGTTACCCTTGACGTTGCATCACAGACAGGAGCGCCTGCGATGGTGTACTCAACGACGAACCTGGGTGCACGAATGGCAAACGTCATTTTTTCAGATGAATCCAGGTTCTGTTTACAGCATCATGATGGTCGCATCCGTGTTTGGCGACATCGCGGTGAACGCACGTTGGAAGCGTGTATTCGTCATCGCCATACTGGCGTACCACCCTGTGTGATGGTATCGGGTGCCAGTGGTTACACGTCTCGGTCACCTCTTGTTCGCATTGATGGCACTTTGAACAGTGGACGTTACATTTTAGATGTGTTACGACCCGTGGCTCTATCCTTCATTCGATCCCTGCGAAACCCTACATTTCAGCAGGATAATGCACGATCGCATGTTGCAGGTCCTGTGCGGGCCTTTCTGGATACAGAAAACGTTCAACTGCTGCCCCGGCCAGCACATTCTCCAGATCTCTCACCAATTGAAAACGTGTGGTCAATGGTGGCCGAACAACTGGCTCGTCACAATACGCAAGTCACTACTCTTGATGAACTGTGGTATAACGTTGAGACTGTATGGGCAGCTGTACCTGTACACGCCATCCAAGCTCTGTTTGACTCAATGCCCAGGCGTATCAAGGCCGTTATTACGGCTAGAGGTGGTTGTTCTGGGTACTGATTTCTCAGGATCTATGCACCCAAATTGCGTGAAAATGTAATCACATGTCAGTTCTAGTATAGTATATTTGTCTAATGAATACCCGTTTATCATCTGCATTTCTTCTTGGTGTACCAATTTTAATAGGCAGTAGTGTACTTTCGTACGGCCATAACTGATTCCTTTATTGCTGTTGGACAAGGCTCATCAAACTAGAACACAAGAAATGTTATGTCACTTCATTACATAAATGAATAAAACAATTAACTTCGGCACACTTGTTGCCACAGGAGTAAAGGATAATTTACTGCTGTTCCTGGCTAGCAAAGCATCACCCGATGCGCCTATTAACAAACCATTCTCTAGCTGTAGAAAATGTTACATTTACAAAATTACAAGTTCATCAGAAGCTTGAACACCTTCAGATGAGATCACCAACTGGGCAGAGCACTTACAAGCTCGGCTCTATAGTGACCTCAGTCGAGGGTGCTGCAGTGCTGTGGAGAGGCGTGTTCTTCTGGAGTGCCTGCCATACGTCGTTGTGGATTGCAGCGAGACCTCAATAACGTCTGTGGTGTCAATATGCGCTACCGACTTTGGTGTGGCTCTCGATCTCTGGACGATACAACAATTTAGCTATTTTTCCACTCTGCACCTCAATTTTGCTGCTACCGCACAGTAGCTCCAACTCAAAGATTTAGAGGTCAATCCCAGCCACAGCTCGATTTATTGAATAATCGCATTTTTCTCAAGTGGAGAAAACCGTGGCTGTTTCTATATTCGCTGACACATTCCATTAACGGTACAAGATATCAAACGTGACTCTCAGTACTCAAGAAAACTAATGAAACAAAAAAATACACTCGGATTAGACTTCAAGGCTTTTTAATGTTCCAGTTACTCCTTGGAAAATACGCGATTTGTTTCGAAAGTAGAATAGATGTTTCGCAACGTTCCTCAAGAGAAGGTCTAATGTAATGTTTTCAGGTCTCTTTTCGTTAACATTCATCTTCATAAGAAATATTAGCATGCGCAATAGGATTTCTCTCTGTTACGACAGTGTGTAACTTTCTCTTGGCAAAAAGCTCTGCATACTTGAGTTTGTCCCGACACTAATTAAAATTCTTTTGAAGCTACAGACCACTTTATTGGTTCTATAAATTGTCACTTTGAACTCTCATTTGGACTAACTACGTACTCATTACGTCATTCGCGTCTTTCTTTCCAACGTAACTCAATTACACGTTTTTGCTTCAGACTACAAGAGCTTTCCGCTCAACTGTCGCTGGAGATGACCTCTTTGAATCCCGCGAGACATTTTCTCTCCTTCAGCAGCCTTCACTAAAACTCTCCTCCCCATAGTGTTGCAGTACTCCTCTCCTCTACCGAGTCGTGTCTTACGACGGAATGACTGGTGAATGGCTCCTTGCTCGTCAACAGAGTTGTCCGGCTAGTGAGAGCGTGCCCAGTCATGTACAGCTTTTGCATAAACCATTCGTGGACTTGTAGCGTACACGGCAACTGGTGGTCCCTTCAAGGTCTGAGACACCTTCTATCTTTTAGAAATTCACTGCTAGTACCACTGAAGTAATTATACCTTACCAATTTCTGTTCACCTTGCTGGAAAACTCTTCTGTTAGGTAAAGCTGAACTGTCTTGAACGGCCAGTACAGCTGCAAAGCAAAAGCATCAAGCGAGGCAAACACCTTTCCCAGCTTTGCCCTACCAGTGTCCTTTCTTAAATTATTTACTTTCTTGCGTCATTTAACTGCTTATGTTCGCTTCGCTGATGAGCTTAACATTCGAGAGGAACTGCTTTTCTGTGAGCCGATACTGAAAACAGCTACAGCTCAAAACCTTTATGAATACTGTTTTTAATCAAAATGGGACATCATGGATTGTTAACTGGAGTATGCACAGATGGAGCTCGCTCAGTGTCTGTAATTCATCGTGGATTGCAGGCGAAAGTTAAAGCTGTAGCGCCTGATTACGTATGGCCTTGCTGCATGAGACATCGGGAGACTCCGGCAGAAAGGACAAAAGACACTCTGTGAGAAACTGTTTCAGCAACCGAGATTTTCTGTTGGAAGTAGCTTACCTTACTGACATTTTTGAGAGAGCAGATGTTGTTCACACCTTTAAGGTAATCAGGTAACTGTACTATCTTGGAATGAAAAAGTGAAGGCGTTCATAAAGAATTTAGGACTGTGGCAAAACAGAATGGAAAGTGGCACGCTAGATATATGTCATTTGTTAGAGGACATAGACAATCCAGCACTTCTGCATCAATACATTCAAAAATGCTCCTGGACCATCAAGATAAATATAAAACAGCAAGAATATCTTATTAATCTCACTTGTGATACTTCATTGAAGATTGTCTTTGTTCGAGTTTTGGATACATATTAGCAAGGAATTCCCAACGCTGAGTCACAACGCAGTGATGATCCTAATTCCTTTTGCAACAACCTACTTGTGCAACACTGGCTTTTCAGCTTTGGGAGCAATGAGGTCGAAATAGATTTTAAAGCTAAATGCAAGCAAATAACTCAAGAAGCTGTTTCTGCTACTACATCGCGCCTTGAGAAACTTTTTTTCTCAAAAGCAGTCTCATCCATCACACTGAACTTTGTAATTTAAATTTTAAGCGCTCTTGTAATTCTTCTTCGCTGAATACTAAATATTTTTCTTTTCATAGTTTCTGAACCAATGAAAATGTTGTAAAGAGAAACAGTTTCTTCCGTACTTCAGTTATAATGACTCATGTAGTTTTGGTTTCTGTTGCATAAAATTCTTCTAAATTAAATGAGGTAAAACAGAGTATAACACAAATAAAATATGAGAAATGGCTATTTGTTTTAATAAAATAGATGTGCGGAGGCTCTGACACTATTTTTCCTCCTGAAGGAGGGTCCAGAGGAAAAACCTTTTTAGAATCACTGTTCTATACTCCAAAAATAGTCGCATCACCTCACAGATAGCAAATAACATCGATTATCAAACCACTGTCGGGATGTCCCAAAGCTGTCGGCGCATTACCCTATTTCAGAGGTAGCATGTACATGCCTCTTACTGTAGCATACATGAGCACAGCCACATATCCGTCGTGTATCAGAATAATGACTTAAAAATGACCTTCTTATTCTTGAAAATCTACCTATGAAAATTTTTGAGCTTAACCACGATTGATGCACGCGTTACCATAACAGTCCGTACTGGAATTCTTTTCTATCCCTCGTGTCTACTTACGCCTTCGAAAACTTACTCCAGACATGATTTTACGCCGTTATTACAGCGGCTGTCAAAAATCTGCATCAGCTTGGAGCAAAAAAATTGTTTATTAGTAATTTCTACTTAGCCTTAATGTCGAATTTACTACAAGAAAAGACACAGTCAATAAATGAGACACATATTTCCATGAAAAAAAAATATGAAAGAAGATCAGCTTTTATTGTCCTGTCAGCGGTGAGGTCATTCGAGCACCAGCTCGGATTAAGGAACGACAGGGAAGAAAATCAGCTGTGCCCTTTCAGAGGAGCCATCCCGGCATTTCCCTTAAGCGATTTACCGAACCTAAATGAGGATGATCGGACGTGGATCTGAACAGTGTCCTCCCAAATGCGAGTCCAGTGTGGTAACCACTGCGCCACCTCGCTCCGTCGATCGCCCCGATTTAGGAAAAATTACAAAAACACGAAGAAAAGGGGAAAATGTAAATCAGAGGATACAGAGGTTGATATGTTGCGACGGTATGACGCACAACACAAACTGCGACATGAAAACCAGCGGCGCTGAAAATAGTTTGTCTCATTGGCACGTAATAGTTCAAATGGCTCTGAGCACTATGGGACTTAACAGCTATGGTCATCAGTCCCCTAGAACTTAGAACTACTTAAACCTAACTAACCTAAGGACATCACACAACACCCAGTCATCACGAGGCAGACAAAATCCCTGACCCCGCCGGGAATCGAACCCGTGAACCCGGGCGCGGGAAGCGAGAACGCTACCGCACGACCACGAGCTGCGGACGGCACGTAATAGTCAAACGCATGTCTGACAGTACGAGGGCGTGCTGAAAAGCACTGAAAAGTACTGCCTTCAAATTTTAAATAAAACAAATGTTACTAACATTTTACATCTTTACGCTTCATGTCTACATATTTCCTCACAGATACCGCTAATACGCTCCGGATTGTAGCGTGTAATATAGCGGTGTGCAACGTAACTACGTCGGTGCGCGAGAAGCAGTTCAGAAAACTTGGAGTATGATTTCGAAGAATTCATCCACGCATGGATCACCCCCTCCTTCAGCATGACAATGCCAGACCACACATGAGTTCTGCGACATCTGCAACAGTCCGACGCCTCGGGTTCTGTCATCGATCTTCCTCCACACCGCCCTCGACTTGGCCCAATCTGATTTTCATCTGTTCCTAACACTTAAAGAACGTCTTCCACGCCTTCACTTTGATAGTGATGTAGCTGCGCAAGAAGAGGTGAAGTTGTGGCTCCGTCAACAAAGTCAAACATTCTACAGTGGCTGTATCAACAAACTGGTGTCTCTTAGGGAGAAATGAGCTCGTCGCCAGTGTGACTATGTTGAGAAACAAATATGCGTGCATGAAGAATAAAGAAGTAGAATGGTAATGACGTTCGTTTTATTTAAAAGGGTGTTAAAGTTTTCACATGAAAATTTCGGAGCCGGGCGCTGTGGCCGAGCGGTTTTAGGCGCTTCAGTCCGGAGCCGCGCTGCTGCTGCGGTCGCAAGTTCGAATCCTGCCTCGGACATGGTTGTGTGTGATGTCCTTAGGTTAGTTAGGTTTAACTAGTTCTAAGTCTAGGGGATTGATGACCTCAGATGTTAAGTCCCATAGTGCTCAGAGTCATTTGAACCATTTTTTGAAAATTTCTGAGGCATTATTTTTCAACACGCCCTCCTGAAACAGCTGGTTCCTTGAGGCGTGATGAGACCTCATTTGCCATCTGATTAATTTGCTCTGTGTCCCGTACTCACTGTCAGTCTGCGTCATAACGTCTTCACTTGCGGCTGCTGTACTTTGCCGTATTTAGTATGTGTTGTGTTCTCTAGCAAATAAAGTGCTTACAGAGGGAGATCACTAGATGTAACTGCACTTGCGTTGTTTCGCTGTCTTCTGTGAGCGTGGTCATCACTACAGTGGCTTACTGTCATATTTATTAATTGGATGGTGTTCCTGCTATGACGAAATACGTGTGAATGGCACTTCCTGTTTTCTCAAAGAAGTAGTTCTATAAATCTTGGGATTTCAGCAGAGCAGTCGTCGTGCCACCGCCCTGAATCGTCGGTTTCAGCTGGAGACACACGCCTTGCGAACCGTCCACAATACTGTTCCCAGACGTTATGTTCATCAGCGTCTGCACCGGCAGCAAAACTGTGTACACCTGAGTGACAATCCCGTTGCGATGCGTCATAAGCGCTGAGCAGGCGCAAAACTGCAACCTGATAGGATGTGGATCTGGATTTTTACGTTTGTAATGATTCATTTATGCCAGGGCCAGGCACCTATTAAGATGGTATCGTGGGCTCGTAACGAGGGCACTCTCAACAACTGATAAACAAAGCCGTGTATTATCTTGGTGAGAGTATCAATACCAGGTGACAGATCGTAATTAAGCCTGTAGAGTGCTTCGACACAGTAATACCGAGCAAGGTAGGGAAGTGGTTAGCACAATGGACTCGCATTCAGGGGGATGACGGTTCAAATCCTCATCCGTGCATCCGGATTTAGTTTTCCATGATTTCCCCAAGTTGCTTAAGGCAAATTCCGGCATACTTTCTTTGAAAGGTTCAAATGGCTCTGAGCACTATGGGACTCAACATCTTAGGTCATAAGTCCCCTAGAACTTAGAACTACTTAAACCTAACTAACCTAAGGACATCACACACACCCATGCCCGAGGCAGGATTCGAACCTGCGACGTAGCAGTCCCGCGGTTCCGGACTGCAGCGCCAGAACCGCTAGACCACCGCGGCCGGCTCTTTGAAAGGGCACACCTTATTTCCTTCCCCATTTTCTAAATATTGCAAGCTGGTTCTCCATCTCGTATGACATCGATGACGGTGAGGCATTAAATCCAAATCTATTTTCGGTCTAACCTTCGACACAGCAATTGCTTTCAGCAGTGAGCAATGATGTGATATTCCTTCCAGTGCCGACAAAAATTTCAAGAAGTACCCGTGTGTGTCAATATACTTCAGCTACGCCTATACAGGTACTACGTACTACATTTATCTTGTATTGCACACATATCAAGAGTTTTATTCCAGCATTATGTATTTAGTGGTTTATGTGAGACGATAATATGTTTTTGTTCATGAGCATGAGAGGTGGCATGAGCCCCCTCTCATATTTCTATCTTACGATTCTCCTCTCTAGTTGCATGCGGTGGAGGGTTGCTTTTCCTTAACACGCGTACTTCCCACGCAGCGTCTCTCGTCACCCGGGTGGGCCGGTGACAGGCGGGCTCTGTGGAACTGGAGAGAGTTAAGCCGACGTGTGTGAGGCAGTCGAGTGAATGCTTTTCAGACGCCGACATTGTCAAGAGACACGCCCGCTGGGGTGTGAAGTAGCGGCTGGGCTAGAGGTTCCGTTACTTCAGAGAAACTTTGCGAAAACACTTTCTGGCGGGCTACCAGCGAGGCGTGGGAATGACTTGTGTACCCACGCAGTTGTGGCGGGAAAATTCCCGCACTTTCTGCAAAATCAGCACAGAAATTGGCGCCAAGAATCTCCATTGGTGGAATGGTAGTGCTCCGGCAATGGAGTGGAATTTCCGCCGGTTTTCGAGTTGCTGATTGGAACGTAACCACGGCCACTGTCGTGGGGGCGGGAATGTTCGGTGTTCGGCCTGTACGGGTGCTCTGGGTAGTCGGCAGTCGCCTTTCGGTCGAGGACGTCGGAGCAACCAGCCCTCGCCTGCGGTACGCCAGATCGTGTTCTGGGAGATAAGAAGACTGTTGGTAATGTACGTCCGCAGCACCGGCAGATAGGGATTTTCCTAGGTGATAATCAGAGCTCAGCAGAGCGCGCCTGTTCATCCTTTTCTAACTTTGTTCAGTTTCGAGTAGCAGCAATTACTATTGGGTTAGCTGTGTGTCTCTCTTGAGATTTGAGTGGAAAGGAATTGGCTCCACATACCACTTCGTCTTAAACCTCACGATCTAAGTTAGGGACAACTTCACCTTTACTGTGTTTGTATGAATCTCAAATTTTAGCCAATTTGATGTTTTATATTTCCTGTGTCTCTTTTACTATTCTGCGTTTAATCTTAATAAATCATATTGTTATTTTGGACAGAACTTTCTTTCTGTTAATCAATAGAGCAACCCTATCATTCCTCACTATGCTAATGAAACCTTTGTTTATTTAACTTATTTATCAAATTAAATTATTGCAGGTGCCAAACTCTCTTCTACTCCACTAGCAGGGTTGATTAGAGTCAGTTCGCGTATTTGTTTTATCCTTGTGCAACAGCAAAAGTCGGAGTTAGAATAGGGGGGGCTTAGAGCATGATTTACACATGTGGATTCTAGTAGAATTTAGTGATAAATACACTACTAGCCCCGGCACCTCGCATAATATGGCGACCCTTGGCCTCGGATCTTTCCTGTGAATCTCTGATAAACAAACAGGATTCTTAGTAGGAACATTCAATTTTTTTTCTCTCTATTTTTTTTAATGATTAATACCCAAGTTTTTTTGGTAGTTCCGCGTTTAGTTTTAAGTAGCGGCGCATGACTACAGTTTTTGTTTTCAGTGTATATATTTTTTTGTTCATTGTTTTTTTTGTGTTTCGCTGATGTGGTGTCTGTACCGCATCGCACTTTGTCGGATTTGTGTGCGGTTTCTGTACCACATCAAATTGTGTTTGTGATTACAGCGTTGGAACAGCGTTGTTGAAATTTTATGTTTATGTGTAAAAAAAAAAAAATATATGGAGTAGATTAATTTTATTGTGCATTTTAGATGAATTTGTTTTTATGAATGATAACGAGAAGTAAGGCACGACTATTATCGGGCGAAGCTAAAACAAAAGAGGATAGCATAATGGATAAGGGGCAGTTTACTGACGGGAATAGGTTCGGAGATGAGATGGGAACATTTTTAGCAGGACAGGACGCCAGGGGCATTGATGAGGAAGGTGATTTGGACGCGATCTTAGAGCAGCGTTGCGGCCGTGATTATGATAGTGAGGTAGAGGATGAAACAGAGACAGTTACACAGGTCGTGACGGTAGCAGAAGTTTATAATAAAACGAACGAGAGCAGACAGGGGCCAGCTCGGCCACGTCAGAGCTCTAGCGCCCAGGTGTCCAGAGTTACATCACCCATGTGTGACGAGGATCAAATTGATGACATTAACCCAATACTGAGCTTCCTACGGTCAATGAAAGAAGAAGCTGACGAACAACGCAAGAAGGAGAAGGAAGAAGCTGAAGAACAGCGTAAGAAGGAGAAAGAAGAAGCTGACGAACAGCGTAAGAAGGAGAAAGAAGAAGCTGACGAACAGCGTAAGAAGGAGAAAGAAGAAGCTGACGAACAGCGTAAGAAGGACACGGAGGCAATAATTTCGCATATAGGGGAAATTCGTGGGGAATTATTAACAATAAAGAAAGAATGTGGAGAAGCAAAACAAATGTCAATGGTAGCACAAAAAGTAGCAGGCCTAGCCAAAACGGCAGCAATAGGGGCAATGAAAGTCGCGGAATCAACTTCTAAACTCGCAGGGCGCTTGCGACGTACAACACAATCCCACTCAAAATCCCTAGCATTCTTAAAAACTCAAGGTAATATCGCGGTTGCGAACACCACGAAACGAATGGAAGAAGTAGAGAGTCGGATAGCAAAACTAGAGCAAAACGGGCACACGAGCACTGCGCGTTCGGGTACCAATGATGGAGTACAAAGAATTGTGTCTCCGAGGAAAAGCCCGCCGTGCTCTAGCCCATTGACCGAGTGCGGAACTAACACTGCACACGCAGAAACATCGAGTAATAGCTCAAATAATTATAGCCCACTTAGGAGAGTGAATTCTGAGTGCCACTTCCACTGTGATACAGAGGTAGCACATCACAGTTATCAGCAAGATAGAACAGGACACTCAGCAGACGTGCAAGTATCGGAAACGAGTGACAACACCAGTGCGAGGATCAGACAGGATTTTGATCACAATCACTTCCTGTCGATACTGAAATTCCAGAAGTTCAAAGAAAATGGAGGGTCGATGCATCCGAAGAGCTGGGTGATGCAGTTTACAAATTCATTACCGGCATCATGGCCAACCCAGGCAAAATTAGAATTCATGTGTGGACACATCGAAGGCCAAGCCGCGGAAAAGATGCGGGGTGTGGCAGTGACGTGTCGGACTTATCAGGAATTTGTTGGTGCATTCCTGCGGACCTACTGGTCAAAGGAAACGCAAGATAGGATTAAAGAGGAAATAATATTTTGTCCTGAACTGGAAGTGTCCGGGCATAGGAGCGCAACCAAATTTCTTGATGATTTACTCAAGAAGAATCAATTTTTAGATAGTCCATATAGTAACGGAGAAATCATTAAATTTTGCTTTTCCAAATTGCCAGTTAGGTACCAACAGACACTTGTCGGCAAGTGTGGAGCTGACATAGAAGCATTCAAGATTCTATTGCGCGAACTCGAAGTAGTCTTTGATAAACAAGACGCAAAGGACAGGAAGAAGGGGCAAAGTAACAAATACCACCGGCCAGGAACAGAAGATGACAGCAGATTGCATAATCGCACTGGTCAGTTAGGAAACCAGGGTTACGGAAGTCAAGGTTACGCTATTCAAGGTTATGGAAACCAAAGACACGGAAACCAGAACGTCAGGGAGCAGGGTCAATCTAGACAAGGAATCTGGGATAGAAGGAATAACGAACGGCAAAGCGACCGTAATTGGAGAGAGCGAAACCAAGGACAACGGTGGAACCAGGAGATTGAAACCAGACCCGCAAATCCTAATGCACGTCAGAGGAGGGGGAGCCTAACTAGGGATTGACGCCAGACTAGTGCGAACACAGGCCGCCGGAATTTCGCACGTAATCTCGGACCTGGCCAACTACGGATGATACATTACGAAGATTTATCAGAAATCCTGCTCGAGGAACATAAAGCAACTCCTCGACATGATCGGCAGCCTCTTATCACAGTAGCAATAGCTGAAAAGAGTCTGAATGCGATAATAGATAGTGGAAGCTACATAACAGCAATATCTGAGGCAGCATACAAGAGGTGCTCTCAGGAGATGGACTGGCCTGTCCTATCGGTTAAGAAAACCAAAATAAAAGGGGCATTAGCGGGTAAATGTACGGAGGTCACCCAACAAACAAGACTGGAATTCTCCTGCCAAGGACACAAAATAGAGTCTAACTTCTGGATCGTGCCAAATCTGGCGATCGACATGATAATAGGAACGGACTTCCTAAATGAACATGAAGCGATAGTTGATCTAGGACGAGGTGAAGTGGTTTTGAGGAAAGGGAATCCCGTCCACATTAAGTTCGACGATCAGCTGATCCCAGCTCAACTACCGTCTAACTGTGTTCGGATAAACTATGCGTGTCTGAAAGACAGAAAGGAAGAACAGGACGACGTTGCGGATAGGGGAGAGGACACGGATGAGAATGAAGTCGGAATAATGGGAGAAATAAAGGAGAAAATAGGAGAAAAAGTGGAAGCAATAAAGAATATAAGGGGCGAACACCGCAAAGAACTTCATAAATTACTAGTAGAACATGCGGAGGTCTTCCTTCCCAAGACAGGATCAATAAAGAACTTCCAATATGAATTTCGTGTACGTCCGCACAACCAGTTTCGTGTGCCACCCTATCCAATCCCCTTGGCATATCGACAGAAAGTAGCAGCTGAAATTACGCGAATGCTGAGTGAAGGAATAATAGAACCTACGGCTTCAGCCTATAATAACCCGTTAAGAGTAGTCGAGAAGGCAGATGGTAGTATTCGTTTAGTCTTGGACTCGCGACAAATTAATACCATAATAGAACCCGAAACAGACAGACCGGAACGATTAGAGGAACTCTTACAAAACTTCCATGGAATATCAATCTTCTCATCAGTTGATCTAAAATCGAGTTTCTGGCAGATCGAGCTCCATCCAAATTGCAGACAGTACACAGCCTTTTTAGCATTTGGAAGATGTTACCGGTTTCGTCGTCTACCATTTGGTTTGAACGTTTCATCTGCCGCATTCATTCGGGGGCTGGACGGCATACTAAGCGATAATTTGAAACGTCATGTCACCAGCTATGTGGACGATTTGCTGATCGCGGAGAAATCTTGGGGAGAGCACAATGCGGTCCTCGGTGAACTCCTAGCGACATTCAAGGAATACGGTGTGACTATCAATATCGAAAAATCGAATTTTGGGACGTCCTCTGTGAAATTTCTAGGACATATCATCACGGGTGAGGGCATTGCGCCAAATCCCGAAAAGATCGAAGCGATTGAAAAGTTTCCCATTCCTACGACAAAGAAGCAGTTAAGGCGGTTCTTGGGGATCATAAATTTTTACAACCGCTTTATACATGTCAAAACTCAGAGCAGTCCTCGGTTGCATCAACTTACAGGAAAGAAGATTCCTTGGGAATGGGATGAGGCGGCCGAATCCGAATGGAAAACATTAAAATTCGCATTATTACAAGCACCCATCCTATCACACCCTAATTTAGCTGAAGAGCTTTGCATAGTAACGGACAGTTCATACTCCGGTCTGGGTGTCATGGTGTTCCAAGACTATGTACATGAAGGAAACAGGGTGTGGAAGACAATTGCGTTTGCTAGCAGAGTACTAGCCAAGAGTGAGAGGAATTACTCAGTAACCGAGTTAGAGGCGCTGGCTATTGTATGGGCGTTTGAAAAATTCAGATACCTTCTGTTTGGTCGCAAGACGAGGGTCTACACAGACCACAAGGCACTCGAGTTCTTGATGACTGCAAAGCTTAATCACAGGCGGCTCATTAGGTGGGCATCGTATCTACAGCAGTACAATTTTTCGATAGAATATATCCCCGGCAGTCAGAACATCATTGCAGACGCCTTATCACGGTCACCGATCGGATTTGAGCACAACATGGAAGAAGATCTGGAGGAAAATCACTACTGCCTTTACTATAAGCAGAAAGTAGCCTTTGAAAATTTTATTACCTGTAGTATGCAGGACATCAAGGAGGAGCAAGACAAGGACCCTGCCCTAGTGTTATTGAAACAGAAATGGATAGACAGAAGACACGCCACCATCAGGCAGTTCTACCTCTTGCGGAAAGGCATAATTTTCCACCGAAATTATACCAATGACACTGAATGGGGGGTATGCATCCCTGAACACCTAATAAACAAGGTTATATGGCATACTCACCTCAGCTATGGACACTTCGGACCACGCAAGTGCAATCTCAAGCTAAGGACCATGTGTTACTTTCGAAACATGGAGCGTCGAATTCGGAGGGTACTGTCGGTGTGTAAAGACTGCCAAAAGGCTAAGCACACTACTGTGAGCATGCAGGCACCATTATACCCAATCGTACCGACCAAATTAAGACAATTAGCAGCAACAGATTTGATGGGACCTTTGCCAAGAACAAGAAGAGGATATACTTACGTATTAGTGTTTGTTGAACTAACGTCCAAATACGTTACCTTTACGCCACTGAAGAGGGCGACAGGACGAACTGTATCACGAGCCCTCATCCGGGATTTCCTACCACAGGTTGGTCATGTGAGTAGAATCATTTCTGATAACGGGCCACAGTTTAAGTCAAAAACATGGAAGGAGATGTTGCGTCGATGTAAAATTGATCCCATTTTTATATCTTCACACCATCCGAGCTCGAATGCTGCAGAACGGGTTATCAAAGAACTCGGAAACTTGTGCCGGTTGTACTGTAACAAACAGCACACGACATGGGACGTTTTCCTTAAAGACTTCCAGGAGGTGATCAATGAGGCACCCCATGGGATAACAAAATTGGCACCCATTACAGTACTGAAAAACCGGATTCCTAAGGACTTGATAACCAAGGTCGTAAACTTCCCACCAAGGGCGCGAACGCAGCACCAAGCCATAGTGGATTTGGCTCTCAAGAGGATACGGGCTGCAGCAGAGGTCAGGAAGAGACGTGCCGACAGGGGAGCTCGTCTACGACACTTCCAAATTGGACAAAAGGTGCTCGTTAAGTCTTTCCGACTTTCGAACAAACAAAAAATGAAATGCCAAAAATTCTATTCTGTTTACAACGGCCCGTACCGTATAAGGAGAGCAGCTCACCACAATGCTTATGAATTGGAGACGCTGAAAGGAAAGAAGTCCATAGGACTCCACCACATATCTCACATAAAGGAGTTCGTAGAATAGTAGTAGTGTAAGAAATGTACATAGTAGAATAGGCAAATATATGAACCTTTGTTCGGGGAACAATAATCGTTACATTAATAGATTAAGATTGCTAAAGTATTAACACGCTGCGTTGTCTTGCATAAGAATTTACTGCTGCTATCCTCTTTTTGTTTATGTTTGCGATCTCCAATGTCGATGGAGTAGGAGACACTACCTTTTCATGAGCAATGTTTTTGTCCTTTCCTATCTGGTGTCCATGTTAAGGGATAAGGATGAGTGACGAGACGTCGCACAAACGGGCGCATACAAGAACGTGCTCTTAGAAGCGTTCTGAGAGGTCGTGATACGCTCCATAGCGGCCACAACCAGTTCGTGAGACGTTCATACCAATGCTTGCAGGCACGCGTCAGTGCACTGCACGATTGTGGTATATTGCGCGATTTCGAGGGTGAATATGGGCAGTATAGTTTTTGCAGAGCTGCGCCGGTATCGTTGTCTTGCAAGTCGGGGTGAACCTGTGAGCATTTGACTCTAATGGTGCCCTAGACGAGAGAAATGAGGGCATAAAAGCCTACCATGCTAATGTGCTGGTTGGGGATTTAGCGTGCTGCTCGTTTTTGTCACAGATGAATCACCAAGGAATTGTACTTGGATATTCGTGACATACTGTGTAGCTGGCGTGTGTTGGGTGTCTGAATCCTCAACAGGAACCAGTCCTGGCTTGGTCATATTACATTGCTTCTGGAAAGGTGTACTTCGATCGCGAAAACCGCTTCACATAGAGAAGGAAGTTGCAACTATAAATTTATTGTCGTGTATAGCCATGGCTAACCCAGTCTCTGGAGTTTCAGTGAGGCGTAATGAAAACTCGGAGGTCATGTCGTACGGCGCGCACATCACTGTCGTCAATAGCGGCGAGCAGCAAGACATCTCAGCGTAACAGGAACTATGTAAGGGTATTGTATAAGGTAAATAAAAAAAAAAATAAATAAATAAATAAATAAAATAAAATAAATAAATAAATAAATAAAAGGGAAAGTACGATACTAGGATAAGTTAAACTGTAGGATTTAACAATAACTAGATTAATATTGTGGGGGTGTTCTACCACAAGTGTGGCGCGCGCCTGTTGAGTTGCTATTTTTCAGGTCACCAAACCACAGACCCGAGATGGAGGGACGACGGGCGAGCGAAAGTAGCGTAGTTGCATGTTCTTTATAGCACAGTAAAACTTAGACCTGCATAACAACATAATTTAATTAAAAGACGTAGAATGTAGATCGTTGGGATATGGTAGTTAATTCTTGAAGCATGTCTACTGTCGATCTATATAATTAATAGTAATATTAGTGCGGGCCCGCACATTTAGTTGTTCATCCATTACAAAGCATCAGTTATCACACACCATGTACTTACTGAGATCGGTCTCTACACGTATATCAAAATAAATTATTTCCATGTCTAGATTAGATGTTATAATGATTGCCATAGATTAATAACTATAAAAGTAAAATAAGAGTGTCTGAAATGACAGACCATCAATGTTTCATTAGGTAAATTTATTATAACATAGAAGGTCATGGGAAAAAGTTAGGCATAAGACTTTTGTAAGAATTGTACAGATGACGAGGAACGTGGCAATGCAGAGGCCAGCCAGCGCAAAAACAAGAGGTCTTCGGCTACCTGCTAGAGGGCGAGCGTCCCGTCCTACACGCTGACAGTCACCCGGCTGCCTACCTGAGGGATTACACGGGACCCTTGCCCCGCCACAAGCGAAAGTGGGGCTGGCCGTTGACCCTGACACGCGACAGCCTGCTAGCTCTCCGGACGCGGCAGCCGCTTGGAGGGATTCCCTGCGGCAGACCACGTTGTCGTGAGTACACGAAGAAGATCACATATCGTGTCAGAACCTGCGCCTCATGTGCCTCAGGACAGAAAGGGACGCTCTATACTCACCTGTTTGGGTTTTTACAACTCACTAGCATTGGCCGATCTGCATACACAAAGCAGTATCGTGCCACACTAACAAATGTATGGTCTCATGTCTTACTTCTCCTCTCTATTAGAGAGCAGTTTTTAACAATAGTCGCTCCTAGTTCGATCCTGTATGGATGACCTCACACACTTGTGGAGTCACTCCACGTGCCATCATCCCTCGTCGAACTGCAATAGTGGGAAACATAAAGTTCTGTCCAGCGAGAGAAGAGACCTAGACTAGTGATGTATCCCAACGAGTAGACCTCAGAGACAATTAATCGACGTGAGGAGAGCCTATCACTGTGTCTTCCTACCATACGGCCGTGATCATATGCGTGGGTCTGACTACAATCTCAACAGCGTACTGCAGACACTCCAGAACTCCCTATTGCTGTTGCCACAACGTAGCAACTACAACCGACGTTTAGCCTTATGTGATGTCAGTACAGTGGAATCAGTGAAGTGCCACGGGTATTTCTAACAATGTGATTTAGTGCCTCATTCTCAGCACAGTCGTGAACTTTGTGCAATGTGCACGCACAATTTGATGCCCCATGAACCTTGTTTTTTTTGTTTTTCTTAAATTTCTTTCTCTTATGTTGTTTCTGTAATGTATGTTATACCTTGTATGCGTTTGTGTTTTACACTGTAATTCTTATTACAGATTACTGTATTGTTCTCCACATCATGTTTTTTTTGTATTTTGTGTTTATTGTTGTGTGTATGCTAACAGTGTGCCTGAAGTCCCCATAAACTGAAGCAGATACCACCACTGTCATTGTGAATGGACCATCAGTTCAGGGAACATTTTGTAAAGGTTATTCTTGCTGCAGGGAGACAGAATGAATCGGAGGTTGTAACTAGATTCTGAAAACTCACAAAGAGATTGTTAACTTAAATATTATCATGTGTGAGTGAGGTCAGGTTAGTTTAATGATTAAAATTGTTGTAACATCTTGGGCATTTAATTGCGGAGCACTCCAACTCTGATTGTAAAGAATAAACTGCTCCATATTTGGCTCAGATGCCCGGGCCATGTTTAGAGCGTGAATGTCTGCGTGAATCGGTGTTTGGAAGGGGCTCCCTGGGTATGGATGTGTGATGTGAGTGTTAGTGTTCCATATTAAGAAGGTGAAGTTGGCTACATCATAAATAATCCTCCCTCCATGAGTTGCATTTTTCAGTTGCAATGATCTTTTTATAGAGTGCGGTATGTGGAGTCACTTTGTAAGATTGTTCTTGGGCGATTGACTCACTACCTTGCTCCTAAGTGAGCCAACCGCTCACCAATTACAATCTAAAATGGCGTAGGGGCAATGAGAGGTGGCATGAGCCCCCTCTCATATTTCTATCTTACGATTCTCCTCTCTAGTTGCATGCGGTGGAGGGTTGCTTTTCCTTAACACGCGTACTTCCCACGCAGCGTCTCTCGTCACCCGGGTGGGCCGGTGACAGGCGGGCTCTGTGGAACTGGAGAGAGTTAAGCCGACGTGTGTGAGGCAGTCGAGTGAATGCTTTTCAGACGCCGACATTGTCAAGAGACACGCCCGCTGGGGTGTGAAGTAGCGGCTGGGCTAGAGGTTCCGTTACTTCAGAGAAACTTTGCGAAAACACTTTCTGGCGGGCTACCAGCGAGGCGTGGGAATGACTTGTGTACCCACGCAGTTGTGGCGGGAAAATTCCCGCACTTTCTGCAAAATCAGCACAGAAATTGGCGCCAAGAATCTCCATTGGTGGAATGGTAGTGCTCCGGCAATGGAGTGGAATTTCCGCCGGTTTTCGAGTTGCTGATTGGAACGTAACCACGGCCACTGTCGTGGGGGCGGGAATGTTCGGTGTTCGGCCTGTACGGGTGCTCTGGGTAGTCGGCAGTCGCCTTTCGGTCGAGGACGTCGGAGCAACCAGCCCTCGCCTGCGGTACGCCAGATCGTGTTCTGGGAGATAAGAAGACTGTTGGTAATGTACGTCCGCAGCACCGGCAGATAGGGATTTTCCTAGGTGATAATCAGAGCTCAGCAGAGCGCGCCTGTTCATCCTTTTCTAACTTTGTTCAGTTTCGAGTAGCAGCAATTACTATTGGGTTAGCTGTGTGTCTCTCTTGAGATTTGAGTGGAAAGGAATTGGCTCCACATACCACTTCGTCTTAAACCTCACGATCTAAGTTAGGGACAACTTCACCTTTACTGTGTTTGTATGAATCTCAAATTTTAGCCAATTTGATGTTTTATATTTCCTGTGTCTCTTTTACTATTCTGCGTTTAATCTTAATAAATCATATTGTTATTTTGGACAGAACTTTCTTTCTGTTAATCAATAGAGCAACCCTATCATTCCTCACTATGCTAATGAAACCTTTGTTTATTTAACTTATTTATCAAATTAAATTATTGCAGGTGCCAAACTCTCTTCTACTCCACTAGCAGGGTTGATTAGAGTCAGTTCGCGTATTTGTTTTATCCTTGTGCAACAGCAAAAGTCGGAGTTAGAATAGGGGGGGCTTAGAGCATGATTTACACATGTGGATTCTAGTAGAATTTAGTGATAAATACACTACTAGCCCCGGCACCTCGCAAGCATGACGGTGTTGGTACTATGAACCCCTATTGTGCTGGCAGTATGAGTCCCCATGGCAGGAACAAACTACACTCATTGTAGAACTACTAGTGATTTTTGACTGTTATTAGTGTTTCATGAGAACCAACATGGTTATACTGATACGAGTTTATTGTGTCACGCCTGGTTTCCTCCATTAGAACATCATAATATTGCCAAGTTCTGTCAATATTGTGATTCAATCTCACGTCCATCCCAAAGTCCCCAGCGACTGGAAAAAAGCGCTGGTGACTCCCGTATATAAGAAGAGCAAGTGAACGGCCCCGGTAGATTACAGACAAAGATCCTTAACATCGGTTTGCTTTACAGTTCTGGAACATATTCTTAGTTCGAATATAGGAAATTTCCTTGAGACGGAGAAGCTTCTGTCCATGAATCAGCACGGATCTAGAAAGCTTCAGCCGTGCCGAACTTACCTTGCCCTTATGTCGCGCGACATTCTGCGAACCACGGATGAAAGGCAATAGACAGATTCCATGTTCCTAGATTTCTGGAAAGTGCTCCGAAGACCTTTTAAATTATTGGACCCAGTACATTGTCCTCGACGGCGGGCGTCCATCAGAGACAAGGGCGTCGTCAGGAATGCCCCAGGGAAGTGTAAGAGGATTGCTCTTATTTTTCAGCGTATATAAATTTTCTGGCGGACAGGGTCAGCAGCAGTCTGCGGTTGTTTGCTGATGATGCTGCAGTGTACGAGAAGGTGTCGTCATTGATGATACAAAATTTCGAGTTGATGTGATGTATGGCAGCTAGCTCTACATGTAGAAAAATATAACGTAACGTAGAAGAGAAGGAAAAACAATCCCATAATTTTCAAATGCATCGTAAATACTGTGCTGCTTGATACAGTCATATCGATAAAAATCTAGGCGTAACGTTGCGAAGCGACATGAAATGGATCGAACATACGTCAGGCAGGTAATAGGGAAGGAAAATGGTGGACGTGATTTACTGGGATAATTTTAGAAAATTGTGGTTCATCTGTAAACGAGATCACGTATAGAACACTAGTGCGATCCATTATTGTGTACTGTTCGAGTGTTTAGATCCCCGTAATTTAAAGGTTTGGTGCGAGATTTGTTATTGGTAGGTGTGATCAACGCACAAGTATTACGGAAATGCTTGGTGAGCTGAAATGGAATCACTGTAGGTAAGACGACGATCTTCTCGCGAAACACTACTGAGAAAATTGAGAAGCAGACTGCAGAACGATTCCGCTGACGCCAAAGTACTCGTACGTGCTGCATTAAGTCCACGAAGGTAAGATACGAGAAATTAGGGGTTGTACGGAGGCATAAAGATGGACAGTCGCTTTTCTCTCGCTCTGTTTGCGAGTGGGCCAGGAAAGGAAATGAGTAGTAGTGTCACAAGGTACCCCCCAGCATACAACACATGGATTTTTTGAAGAGTGTGTATATAGCTCTAGGATATTTTGTATTCTTGTGCAACGTTAGAGGCAAAATCTGGATTTGCTGTTCTTCACAGTTCTGCCAGACGGTCTACAGAATGTTTATTCCATTGTCATTTCCAGATTTCGCCTCTAACATTGCAGGAGGTAACTACACCTCTTAAATAATGACATTGGTACAAGTCGATTTTTTTTCTTTATTGTTATTTTAATACCTTTACAATAAAGGTAGGCCGGAAGCGGCCTATCTACGCCGCTCTTCGGCCACAGTGAACACATACAGGAAACAGAAAGACAGAAAAACAAACAAACATGGCGGACAAAAACGGGAGACAGACATAGTAAAAATAAATGAAGCCGTTCACGAGCGTACTGATTGGATGAAAAACGTTCATCACCGTGCAAAACGGGGAAGAACGAGTTTACACACGTGAACGGAGGAGCACAAACGGAGAGACACTGAAGCACTGACGCAAAGACACACACGAGCACTGGCGACGATCTCCGGCGCACGAAGATGCACTGTTCACGCACAAAGCCGGGGACCTGCCAAAGGGAAGAGGTGCGCGAAGGAAGGAGAGGGGGAGGGCGTTGATGCCAGTGGGAGAGGAGAAGAGAGGGGGAGGGGAGAGGGGAGAGGGGTTGTGAAAGCCCGGGGGGAGGGGAGGGAGGGAAGAAGAGAGGAGGGAGAGAAGGGAAAGAGGGTGCCCTGGAGGAAAAACAGAGGGGGAGGAAGGGGAGGATCAAAGTTGGTAGGAGGGGCAGATGGAGGGGATGAGGGCATCATCAGGGAGGGGGAGTTGGCGAAGCCACTCTGGGCAAGGGTATGGAGTGTGGAGAGATGGAGAGCGGGTGGGATGTGGGAGTACAGGCGCGGCAGCAGACAGGGGTGGGAAAGGATGGGAGAGACAAGCAGGTGAGGGGGATCAAGTTTGCAGGAGGTGTAAAGGATCCGTATCCTTTCGAGGAAAAGGAGGAGGTGTGGGAGCAGAATTAAGTCATAGAGGATCCGCATGGGGGAGGGGAGGCGGATGCGATAGGCGAGGCGGAGTGCATGGCGTTCCAGGATTTGAAGAGATTTGTACAAGGTGGAGGGGCGGCAATCCAGGCGGGATGGGCATAGCACAGGATGGTGCGGATGAGGGATTTATAGGTGTGGAGGACGGTGGAGGGGTCTAGACCCCATGTGCGGCCAGAAAGGAGCTTGAGGAGGCGGAGTCGAGAGCGTGCCTTGGCTTGGATCGTCCGGAGATGGAGGGTCCAGGAGAGGCGACGGTCAAGGGCGACGCCAAGGCATTTGAGGGTGGGGGTGAGGTTGATAGGACGGCCGTAGATAGTGAGATAGAAATCGAGGAGACGGAAGGAAGGGGTTGTTCACCTACAATGATCGCCTGGGTCTTGGAAGGATTGACCCTGAGCAGGCCCTGTGTTACACCAAGTGGTGAACCAGTCAATACAACTCGATAACCTGATGATGTGATAAGGAACGAAAGCGGTCGTGAGCCAGTAAATGTGTTTTAACACAGCTTTGGTGCATCTCATAAGTCATTAACGTTAACATCAAACAGCCGTGGAGCGCAAAACGATCAAGATTATTACTCGATTTTGTACTACAGGCTATAAAGGTACACTCAACCGTCCAGCTATTAAAATGCATTAAATAAGCTAATAACGTGAGCTGCGTGCGTGTCGTCTCCGTGAGGAGCAGGATAGGAGTTTCGAGCGGCCGCAAGCGGTGGCTCTTGCAGATCAAGTACACCTCACGTTCTAGGAAGTGACCACCCAGGAGGCCAGAATATTGGTGTTGGTGCAAGTGGGTCTTCGCAAGCAGCAAGACCTCCAAGAGGGTGCCTAGCGAAGGGTACCCGCAAAGTACTGTCTCACAATATCTCACAACAAGGATAATTACAATAATACAACTCAGAAATTTAGAACAGAGAAAATAAAGACTCCAAATTTTTTTTTTCTGTTCTCAGTATTTGTTGAGATATATGTCATGCATACTACTCGGTCGACTTTCCCGCTTCGCTGACGCAAGCTGCCACCATCTGCCGCTAGAGGGTAACGTGGTGGTGTGTAACGTAACAAACACGTTGCGTGAGAAACAGCATGTTGTAATCGAGATTCTAATCGTTAAAAACGTGCTTCCAATTAAAATTCATAGAAGAATTAAAGCTGCATACGGTGAAGATTTTATCAGTGTCAGTAATGGAGGCGATGGGTTGTTCGTCCTCGTAATGAAGAAACTGTGCTGCTGACCACAACGTGTGTGACAGAGTTTCATCTGTTCCAAAACTTAAAGAACACCTTCGAGTACTTCAAGTTGATGTGATGAAGTGATCCAAGCAGAGGTGAGGGTGTGGCTCAGTCAACAAACAATCTACAGTGACAATATCAACATACTAATCTGTCGCTGAGTGACTATGTTGAGAAATCATACGTAGACACGAAGAATACAGATTACACGAAGAATACAGACTTAGAATGTTAAAAGTTTGTTTAATTTAAAGAGCTTTACGAGTTTTCACATAAGAAAAAATCGGAGACATTAATTTTCAGCACGGCCTTGTAGTAGTACCTTACGATAGAGACAAGTCTGGGACGAGAAAACCAGAATATAAGCAAAAGTTCATAAGAGGGGGCAGGGGGAGGGGATAGCTGCGTAGCGGTCGCGCGGTTCCAGACTGAAGCGCCTAGAACCGCTCGGCCACAAAAATCTTCGTTACTCGAACTATTGAAATAAGCGAGCACCAATACGGCCAGCTAAATAAAAGATTGTAGCTACTGAAGGCACCAACTACTGGCAGGCATAGTTAGCAAATGAAAGATTTTGATATAGAAAAACAATGTATTTACCTTAATAATGTTCAAAAGTCATCATATATATATCTATCAATTCATGACATCCATCTTTACAAATTTCCTTTTTCTGACGGACACACGTCCAGAACGTCCGCTTATAGTAACCTCTCAAAACTCTGGCATCTCTCTCTCCACATCCTCCACTGCTGGCGGCTCACCTCCAACTGCGCAACGCTACGCGCTGTTCACATCCAACAGCCCAACACTACAATAGCGAATATTCCAACAATTTCAACCAGCCACAGACTGCACACAGCACCGTCAGTGATTTTCATACGAGCACTACGTGGCGTTACCAACATAAAAACCTAAACAGCCTACTTACACAGTACGGGCTTCGCTTGAGAACAACACCACGCACGTTTCCGTCACAAGTGAATGTGGCGCCTACGGTAAGCGTCACGCAAGACGGGCGATACCCGCATGCATCTCCCACTGGATATGGGCACAGCCGTACAGACTCTGGGGCTGTAGCGTGGGAACGCCTCTGGAAGCAGGCACAAGGCAACGGAGCCGGCTCGACTACAGTGCTAGTTAAAACGTTCCAACCGCAGGACATTCCTCCCTGAAATAAAATAAAACCAAACAGAGCAAAACCAACCTGTGACAGGACATGAGACACACCGACCATTCCGACGCAGCTGAAGTAATACCGCAGCAGCCAGTTAGTTTGGCCAGAAGGCAGATGAGTGCCCGAGGAGCGGGAACGCGCCGGCCTGCCGTTGTGACGTTGAGGACGTCGTAAAAGGAGCCCGCTGGCCTCTAAAGCGGAGCTGCGACAGGAGTGCAGTGGACCACAGCCACCACACGCTCTCCACCGGCGTCTCGCTTCCCCATCTGTCTCTAGCACCGTCTGTCGCTGTCTACCTCCCACAATGACTTACGTATTGGAATTCCGTCTACGTTACTTCATAGGGCGTAGCGTACGAAATTTTCTTCAAGTTCGTCGTTCTTAAACCGGGAGCATCGTGAGAAACGAAAGCAGCGTCCAGCGTATATCAAGGGAGTGAGGCAACTGTTGTTTACGACATTAACACAGAGGACAGAAAATTACTCCCCTTAGCAGAAATTACGCTAAAACAGTGTAACACCACCCATAGCAGTGACAACAGCCTCAATTCGGCGAATTTGGATTTCCAGGTAAGCCACGTCCACCTATGCCCAGTTAATTAGTTACATATTCCATAGAGCATTTCAACGGTTCATTTATCGAAATGATGTGGAACGAGTCAGCTTACAGGATATCTATGCGTGACTTGTGTTAACATTAATGAAGATATTTTTATTTTAGTCCTACTCGTGCAACTACACTTATAAACAAGTTTTGATGAAGGTCCTCATAATGACTAATGAGAAAGAACGATCTGTATGTATTTTACAGAAATTTGTTATCGTGTTCAAAACTGTTTTCTTACTGACCGGTCTTGACAGGTAAAACTGTCATCCTCATATCTTTAAAAACTTATTTAGTTGTATCTTATGTTCCATTGTGCGTTCATTACTCATGCCATTTTACATTTTGGTGAAGATAATATTAAACATTGCACAAACATTTCTCAAGAGTAAAATTACAAACAGTTTGTCATAGCTAAGTTGTATTTCGAAGGTGGTTCAAATGACTCTGAGCACTATGGGACTTAACATCTAGCCGCGTGGGATTAGCCGAGCGGTCTCAGGCGCTGCAGTCATGGACTGTGCGGCTGGTCCCGGAGGAGGTTCGACTCCTCCCTCGGGCATGCGTGTGTGTGTATGTCCTTAGGATAATTTAGGTTAAGTAGTGTGTAAGCTTAGGGACTTATGACCTTAGCAGTCAAGTCCCATAAGATTTCACACACATTTGAACATTTGAACTTAACATCTGAGGTCATCAGTCCCCTAGACTTAGAACTACTTAAACCTAACTAACATATCACAAACATCCATGCCCGAGGCAGGATTCGAACCTGCGACCGTAGCAGCAGCGCGGTTCCGGACTGAAACGCCTAGAGCCGCTCCGCCACAGCGGTCGGCTGTTTCGAGAGAGAAGATCACAATATGTGCTTCACTCGTCATGTGAATGCAAAGATGGCATAAGTGCTCTCTTTTACCATATATTGTGGATATCAACAAAGGACATGCCAAGTTCCATAAGGTGCATTTTAGCTGTGTGAATTTTTACTTGTGACAGGCCTGTTTGTAGTTTTATTTTTGACTAACTTGAGTGGAACCTTCAATATACTCTCCACTTAAATGTTAACGTGACATGAATAATGAGCGCACAATGGAACACAGCGTACAATCAAAAACGTTTCTTTAAATATAAACAAGTTTTTGTGTTCTTTTTTACTAGCTACCAGTTTGTCAGTAAAAATGCGTCCATGAACTAGAAGGAGTTGTCCAACAGAAATGATTTTAAAATTTAGAATTAAAATTTGCTTTGCTAACTGTCAGACATTTTGCGTTACTGGGCAAATGAGCAAAGATTTTTGTTGCTGCATATTGAACTGCCTTCTGAGCCACTGACGACTTAAAACGGGTAATAAAGGTGATTTACCCCTCTAGAGTCGAAGGCAAGGACATCATTGCTCTTCTCAGATTGTCACGGGTTATTTACGACCAATTCCGTCAGCGAATATATGTGTTGTGACGGCGCAGTTAAAATACGTAGCTCCTTGAAGACGTACCTACAAGACTTCCGTGGGTAAACACAACATATTATTTTTACTGCTCGCTTTTGTGCAGTCAATACTTTCTTTCTAAGTGGTGAGTTACCCCGGAAAATGATTCCATAAGATATTATTGAGTGGAAATACGCAAAATGTGTCAGGAGGTTGATTCGTTTGTCTCCAAGATTAGCTATTTTACGAAGAGCAAAAATAGCTGATTTGTTTGAGGAGCTCAGTAATATGTTTCTTCCAGTTCAAGCTTTTATCAATATATCGATTGTGTTTAGCTACCAGATTTGTTGCGATGTCGACTGCTACGTTTCAGCCGCCGTTCCAAATTGTCCCAAAAATTTCGGAGTGATTAAGCGGGCCAGTCGAGGGGAAGTAGGGGGTCTGAAATTTCGTTAAACCGGGAACGTGTGCAAGTAACCCTTTTAATACGGCTGTTGTCGTCTCTGAAGACGAGAGTGTTCACAGTATACACATCGTGGAGATCTAAAAGGAAGGGCAACACTTGCTCAGAAAGAGTGGGTAATATTCGGAGGTGAGGCAACATGCTCTCCGCTATGTCACCCTTTCTTACCTCGTTATCTTGCAGATGACGAAATTTGTTGAGGTGTTACGTAGACATTTCGTCCCACATTGGCTTACGTTATCACAAGGCCAGTGTACAGTCACGGGAAAAGAAGCACGGTTCCCCAGCAGGAACATACAACGGGAATAGATCTCTATATAGGTTCTAATGTTATACCCATCGTGCTGTTCCGATTAGACCACCCAAACGCGATAGTTAATGATAAAACTCCTGCAGAAACTACAAGTAAGAAATCTTCTATACACTTAAATTGTTTCGTAATGGCTGGCCGATGTGGCCGAGCGGTTCTAGGCGCTACAGTCTGAAACCGCGCGACCGCTACGGTTGCAGGTTCGAATCCTGCCTCGGGCATGGATGTGTGTGATGTCCTTAGGTTAGTTAGTTTTAAGTAGTTATAAGTTCTAGGGGACTGATGACCTCAGAAGTTAAGTCCCATAGTGCTCAGAGCCATTTGAACTACTTGTTTGGTAAGGGAGGCGTCATGGTAACATTTCTCGTTGTCAACAATCTCCGACAAACAGCAGCAAAGAACTACGTGCACAAAGCTAAGTTTTCCCAAAAGAAATTTTTCTTACAGTGCAACATTCTTTCTTTTCGGAAATCTCGATAGCGTCCCACTTACTCTTGTCTTCACGATGCACTCTCACTGTGTAAAGGCTCGGAGCACTATGGGACTTAACATCTGTGGTCATCAGTCCCCTAGAACTTAGAACTACTTAAACCTAACTAACCTAAGGACATCACACAACACCCAGCCATCACGAGGCAGAGAAAATTCCTGACCCCGCCGGGAATCGAACCCGGGAACCCGGGCGTGGGAAGCGAGAACGCTACCGCACGACCACGAGATGCGGGCTGTATATTCTCCAAACCTTTTTATGGTGAGTGGCAGATGGTAGTTTAGGTACCACTGTCACTTGTCCCTTTTCCTGTTCAACTTGCGAATGGTTCGCGGGAAGAACAATTGCTGGTAAGCCTCCGTGTGTCTTTCTAATTTCACCGTCGTGGTCTATTCGAGGGATATACGTAGGAGGAAGAGATGCACTGGCTGACGCTTCTGGGAACGTACGTTCTCGGAAATTCTACAGTAAACTGAACCGTGATGCAGAACGCCTCTCTTGCACTGTCTGTCACTAGAGTTAGCTTAGCATCTCCGTGACGCTTTCGCGCGTACTAAATGAACTTGTAAGGAAACGCGCTGCTCTTCTTTCGATATTCTCTATTTACTCTAGCAATTCTGTTTGCTACGGATTCCAGACTGACAAGCAACATTCTAGTATTGGTCCAACGAGGGTTTTGTAAACTACCTCTTTTGTTAAGAAACTTCCTGGCAGATTAAAACTATGTGCCGGACCTAGACTCAAACTCGGGACCTTTGCCTTTCGCGGGCAAGTGCTCTACCGACTGAGCTACCCAAGTACGATTCGCACCCCGTCGTCACAGCTTTACTTCTGCCAGTACCTCGTCTCCTCTTTTGTTGGTGAAGTAAATTTCCCGAGGGTTCTCCCAACGAATCTCATTCTGACAATTGCCTTAGCTGCGCTTAGTCTTACGTGGTCGTTACACTCTAAATCGCTTCATACGCATACTTCTAGATATTTTACGGATGTGAGTGCCTCCAGTGACTCTGCTGAAATTTTGTAATCGTACAATAATGGGTCTCTCTGCTTATTTATACTTGAGGGTCAACTACTAATTCGTGAGCCAAGCGTCGACCATCTGCATGTCTTCTTGCATTTCGCTATAGCGTTGCGACTTCTCTGTATACAACAGCATATCCGCGAAAAGCCTGAAGGAAGTACGACTCTATCCTGTAGGTCATTATACACTGAAGCTCCAAAGAAACTGGTGTAGGCATGCGTATTCAAATACAGAGATATGTAAACATGCAGAATACGGCGCTGCGGTCGGCAACGCCTACATAAGACAACAAATGTCTGACGCAGTTCTTAGATCGTTATTGCTGCTATAATGGCAGGTTATCAAGATTTAACTGAGTTTTATCCTGATGTTATAGTAGGCGCACGAGCAATAGGACACAGCATCTCCGAGGTAGCTGTGAAGTGGAGATTTTTCCGTACGACCATTGCACGAGTGTACCGTGAATATTAGGAATCCGCTAAAACATCAAATCTCAGACATCGCTGGGCCGGAAAAAGAACTTGCAAGAACGGGACCAACGACGACTGAAGAGAATCGTTCAACGTGGCAAAAGTGCAACTCTTTCGCAAATTGCTGCAGGTTTCAATGCTGGGCCATCAATAAGTGTCCGCGTGCGAGCCACTAAGCGTATCATCATCGATATGGGCTTTCGGAGCCGAAGACCCGCTCGTGTACCCTCGATGACTGCACGACACAAAGCTTTACATCTCGCCTGGGCCTGTCAACACCGACATTGGATTGTTGATGACTAGAAACATGTTGCCTGGTCGGACGAGTCTCGTTTCAAATTGTATCGAGCGGATGGACGTGTACGGGTATGGAGACAACCTCATGAATCCATGGGCCCTGCATGTCACCAGGGGAGTGTTCAAGCTGGTGTAGGTTCTGTAGTGGTGTGGGGAATGTGCAGTTGGAGTGATATGGGACCGTTGATACGCCTATATACGACTCTGACACGTGACACGTACGTAATCATCCTATCTAATCACCTGCATCCATTCATGTCCATTGTGCATTCCGACAATTCCAGCAGGACAATGCGACGCCCCACACGTCCAGAACTGCTGCACTCTTCTGAGTTTAAATACTTCCGGTGGCCACCAAACGCCCCAGACATGAACATTATTGAGCATATCTGGGATGCCTGGCAAGGTGCTGTGTTATGGACAGCCCTGCATGATTCATGGTGTCAGTTCTCTGCAGCACTACTTCATACATTAGTCGAGCCCATGCCACGTCCTGTTGCGCTACTTCTGCGTGCTAGCGGGGACCCTACACGATATTATGCAGGTATATCAGTTTCTTTCGCTTTTAGTGTATATATTTTGAGAAGTAATGGCCCTGTACCACTCCCTTGGGGTGGGGTCGAAATTGACAATAGCGTTTGACGATTTGCTCTTTTGAGAACGACATAGCGTACTGTGTCTACTAGAAACTCTTCAGTCCAGTCACACAGCTAGTCTGGTATTCTGTAGGGTCGTAATTCGCTCATTAGTCCATAGTGAGGAATTGTATCTAATGCCTCTGCCTCGTGATGACTGGGTGTTGTGTGCTGTCCTTAGGTTAGTTAGGTTTAAGTAGTTCTGAGTTCTAGGGGACTGATGACCATAGATGTTAAGTCCCATAGTGCTCAGAGCCATTTGAACCATTTATCTAATGCCTCGCGGAAGTCATGGAACATAGCGTCTACCTGGGCGCCCGTATCTAATGCTTTCTGGTATTGTGGATGAATACAGCGAGCTCGGTTTCATACAATCATTGTGCATCTTCATATTTTCGCGGCGCAAGGACTGATCCACAAAATTTCGGGAGTGCAGCCGCAAAATTTGACTTCTACTTCTAATATTTCGGCTGAATACCGTCCAGCCATCTCACTATGAAGATGGCTGGACGGCATTAAGCCTAAATATTAGAAGAAGAAGTCGAATTTATGAGGCTGCACATCCGAAATTTTATGGGTCACACGATCATTGTTTCCGGAAACCGCGTTCACTCGTAAAGAGGAGATTTTCGGTATCCAGAAACGTCGAATACGCGAGCATTAAACATGTTTAAAAATTCTGCAACAGACCGATATCAGAGATGTTGGTCTATACTTCTGTGGGTCTATTCGAGGAGCCTTCTTGAAAGCGAAAATGTTCCGAGCACTTTTACGAAAAAACACTTTTACAAGCAAACACTGCGGCCAGAGGAGAAGCTAGTTCCTTCGCGTACTGTGTGTAGAATCGTGTTGGTATGCCGTCAGGTTCAGTGGCCTTTCCTCTGTTGAGCAACTTCAGTTGTTTTCATGTCCCTTGGTCATTTAATTCGGTAAGTCATTTTCACGTTCGTGTGACAATGTAATGGAGGATTTATAGTGCGATCTTCCTCGGTGAAACAGTTTTGGAAAAAGACGTATAGTATTTCGAATGGATTTAGTGAAAAAAGTAGTGTATGTGCCAGGACATGGGCACTTACACGTTAGTTTACCAACATTAGTATTAATAATAAAGGGACTGGCAAGGGCATCAGATCATGACTCTATTGAATTATGATAAATACGAGGCACTCTCGAGCAGTATTGCCTGCATGTCTGCATGATTGAGGCACTAACTTAAAGCGTTGGTGAAAAGTGTCTGAAGTTGAGAATTGTGGAATTTAAGTCTGCAGGTGGCCGTAGCTCGCCGGGCCGCCGTGGGCGGCAGGTAGCGGTCACCGGCATCCGGAGCCACCTGTGCTGGGCAACACGTGGCGAAGACGGGAATTTCGTTTGCCTAGGGGCGATATGACCTACTCGATTACTGGGTAGATCTCAGAAATGCCGTTGGAGGGATTTCGTCGATGATGAGCGTTCGACATTGGCCGAAACTGAGCATTCTTCCGCGGCGTTTTCGTACGCGTGGGAGACGGGAGAACTGTGGAGAGAATGGACTTCGCCTTCAGCCATCGAGCGGTACGGACTTGGAGACGGCGTCTTGGCCATCGTCTTCGAAGGGAGGTATACGGCCTGTATCGCAGCACCGCACCAACGGGTGTTCCGTGCAGAGTTCTGTGGTTAGAGCTCTTTGTGTGCTCGGAAGCGAGAGTTTCACCAACGCTTAACAACATCCAGCAACTTACCTGATATTCTTGATCTGGTAGTTATCCCTGCGAGGTGCCGAGTATTTATGAACGCAGCTGCCGGTAATAGGGCGCGTAATTGCAAATTGTTTATGTGCCATTCCCAGGAATGTGTGGGTGGACAAAGAAATTCACATTTTATTTTTGTAAATTTTGTCAGTTGTGGGGTATATCAAATAAAAATACCAATATTACAATCGAATTATCGACTTCATTGTAGCTAGAATTTACCCTGTCCCAGTAAGCTTTACGTGTACTCTAGTCACTGCACAGCTTGCCCAGACGGGAAGGAAAGAAGGTTTGCGGTCTTCTGTGTGAGCGACGGACAAATAAGGTTACAGTAGTAGACAAATTTTCGAATTTTTTCACCGTGCCGCGCGGGGTAGCCATGCGCTCTAGGGCGCCTTGTCACGGTTCGCGCAGCTTTCCCCGTAGGAGGTTCGAATCCACCCTCGGGCATGGGTGTGTGTGTTTGTCCTTGGCGTAAGTTAGAGTAGTGTGTAAGCCTAGGAACCGAAACTCAGCAGTTTGGTCTCATAGAACCTTACCGCAAATTTCCAAAATTACTTTCACCGTAGTGTGTTCCTACTTCGATTTTCCGTCCACATAAAGAAGAGACACTGAAAGCTGTGTCCGCCTCCGTAGCGTAGCGGTAGCGTTACCGCCTACCACGCAGGGGGCCCCGGGTTCGATTCCCGGCAGGGGACTGGTTGTTGTGTGTCCATCACGATTTCATCATCATTGACTCGCAAGTCGCCGATGTGGCGTCACCTAAAAAGGACTTGCAATACGGCGGCCGAACTTCCCCGAAAGGGGCCTCTCGGCCAACAATGCCATACGATCAATTCATTTCATTTCACTGAAAGCTGTGAACAGTGACAGTGCTACGAAATTTCCTCGATGTACCAGCAAAGCTTTGAGGTGTCCGTGTTAGTCTCCATTAACAACGGACACGCAACGTTCTGTTTGTGGGAAGATGTGCTCGCGAGCCTACGTGAAGAACGCCGCGTGGCTGAGGGGAGTGTGTCACGTAGCGCAGGGCGGCAGCGCGCCACGTGCGAGGCGTGGCGGGGCGAGGTGTTTACGCGGTCGGCACAGCTCGCTGCGCGCCTCTGCCCGGTCGATAAGGTGGCCGAGGGGTCGCGCACGCGCCCAGCTGGACAGCGGCCGACCTACTTGGCGCTCGACGCCGCAGCTCCGCGACACACTACGACACGCCACGACACTCGCGCCCGCCAGTCTCTCCTGTCCTCTCGCAACCGCTGCTCCACACGGCACTCGCCCCCTGTTTCGAAAACAGAGCGTTTCGGGCGCTCTTCCCTGACTCCACTCCCAGTCTGGCTGGCCGTCTGAACTGTCGTTGCGTCACCTTTCTTGGTCCGAAAGCATCGGTGGATTATGAGAAGGCCTTCAGATGGGAACTTAACCCTTTCGTGAGCCGTGGGAAACATGCTTCCCACTACAATGAACTCGCTCCTAGTCCCGTGGGATTCACAGTTTCCACCTCTGTACGGTGCTACCACCCAGTGAACAGTATAGGGTACTGGAATGAGATTTTCACTCTGCAGCGGAGTGTGCGCTGATATGAAACTTCCTGGCAGATTAAAACTGTGTGCCCGACCGAGACTCGGAGTGCTAGTTCTGCTAGTGCTAGTTCTGCAAGGTTCGCAGGAGAGCTTCTGTAAAGTTTGGAAGGTAGGAGACGAGGTACTGGCGGAAGTAAAGCTGTGAGACCGGGCGTGAGTCGTGCTTCGGTAGCTCAGTTGGTAGAGCACTTGCCCGCGAAAGGCAAAGGTCCCGAGTTCGAGTCTCGGTTGGGCACACAGTTTTAATCTGCCAGGAAGTTTCAGTATAGGGTACTGCTTCCAATCGGAAATTCCCGCCGTTTTTGCTGTACCTTCGCGCAGAGGCATTGTATAGCTGAGGGTTGCTCTGTAGAGGAGCCTTTCAGTGCTGTTTGCGTGACTTTTGTGATTTTTTTCCTCAAAGCTATAGTATGAGGTAAATACTTTTGATTTGCCCAAATTTATGAAGGAAAACGTAAAATTGCAATGAGGAGAATTCCAGTTTGAAACAAAAGGAGCCATTTCTGCAGTGAAATGGATGGATAACCGTCCAGTCACTTTCCTGTCCTCAATTCACGACCCATGAGAAACAGCAACAGTGAAAAGGAAAAACAAGGATGGACTAGTACAGAGACTTCTTGTCCTGAAGTTGTGGCGGAAAACAACAAAAATAATGGGTGGTGTCGATAAGTTTGATCAATTACGAGAAAGGTATGCTACTGGCAGACGTTCTGCAAAATCGTAGCACACAATATTTTATTTCCTGGTGGACGTTGCTGCAGTGAACAGTTTTATCCTGTGGAAAATAAGTAAAAGAGAAAGTGGACAGCTTGATCAGCTCACATACAGGATCCATCTAGCCAGACAATTGATCGCTGGCTTCTCATTCCAAAAAAGGCGTGGACAAAAACCTGTCTTTCTGGCGAAAAGGGGTAAAGTACCTGAAGATTTTCGTCATGTGGCTGTAGGGGAGCATCAACCCATTTTAGGAGAAACCTACTGGACGTGCCGTCATTGTAGTACCAATGCTGCGGAAAAGATCACTCGCTGTGTTTGTACATATTGTCAAATGGTTCAAATGGCTCTGAGCACTATGGGACTCAACTGCTGTGGTCATAAGTCCCCTAGAACTTAGACCTACTTAAACCTAACTAACCTAAGGACAGCACACAACACCCAGCCATCACGAGGCAGAGAAAATCCCTGACCCCGCCGGGAATCGAACCCGGGAACCCGGGCGTGGGAAGCGAGAACGCTACCGCACGACCACGAGATGCGGGCACATATTGTCAAATACCACTTTCCATAGACCCATGTTTCAGAAAATTTCATGACAAGTAATTGTGAACAATCATTGTAACAAGAGAAGTAAATTTATCAAATAAATATGACATATATTGAAAAAGTTGTTTTTGTCATTTAGCTCCAAGGAAGGGCAGTGGGAAGAATACTTCCCACCTTGTCGTGTGACCTCACTTTCACAGTTGGAGCAAATTTGATATTCTGTATGATAAATATACCTATCTGTTAACTACTATCTGCTCTCCATTCATTAAAAATAACTGCTCAATAATTTTGCCCACGAAAGGGTTAAGGGAAGCCTGAGGAGAGTGTAGCGTTCCCCAGTATTTAACAACGTCATTTCAGAGATTGTATGCTGATAACCATAGCAAAATACGAATCGGCTCAGTCACTAGTACAAGAATGAGAAAAATCACACTGGAGTCAGACAATGATTTTTTTCGCGGGCAAGTGCTCTACCAACTGAGCTACCCAAGCACGACTCACGACCCGTCCTCACAGCTTTACTTCCGCCAGTACCTCGTCTCCTACCTTCCGAACAAGGTCCCGAGTTCGAGTTTCGGGTCGGCACACAGTTTTAAAATGCCAGGAAGTATCATATCAGCGCACACTCCGCTGCAGAGTGAAAATCTCATTCTGGAAACATCCCCGAGGCTGTGGCTAAGCCATGTCTCCGCAATATCCTTTCTTTCAGGAGTGCTAGCCCTGCAAGGTTCGCAGGAGAGCTTCTGTAAAGTTTTGGACGGCAGGAGACGAGGTACTGGCGGAAGTAAAGCTGTGAGGACGGATCGTGAGTCGTGCTTGGGCATATTAAAATAATTAATTAAATTTTTGGAGAGCTTGTTTTACGCAAGCGTAAACCATGCTACCGCCGGCACGGTAACTCAGCGTGTTCGGTCAGAGGGTTAGCTGCCCTCTTTAATAAAAAAACTGAGTTAATGGATCAACGACGAACTGAAACGCGTGTCTTGCGACGTGCGCACCGAGAAGATGAAACGAACGAAAACGAACCAAAATGAGATTAAAAAAAAAAAGTTGTTAGAGCACTTGCCCGCGAAAGCCATAGGTACCGTGTCCGAGTCTCGGGCCGGCACATAGTTTTATTCTGCCAGGAAGTTTCATATCAGAGCACACTCCGCTGCAGAGTGAAAATCTCATCCTGAGAATGATTCTTTTTCTTTTCTTCTTTTAATGGAATAAAATGAATAGCATAAGATACCCAACGATAAACTTTTCGATACTGTAAAAGCGTAAAAAAAAACAATGTACGGTAATAAATAGTCGGAGAAAAAACCTATGACAATTATCCGATCCTTGTTGCTTGTATCCTTAAATATTTGTGGACAATGAACTCTCGGAATTAATATTTGCATTACAAGAACAGTACTGTTTTTATGAGATGTGCTAAGTGTGCTAACTGTGTTATATACTCATAGTATATCCTTCGTTATATCCTGAATGTACACTCCTGGAAATTGAAATAAGAACACCGTGAATTCATTGTCCCAGGAAGGGGAAACTTTATTGACACATTCCTGGGGTCAGATACATCACATGATCACACTGACAGAACCACAGGCACATAGACACAGGCAACAGAGCATGCACAATGTCGGCACTAGTACAGTGTATATCCACCTTTCGCAGCAATGCAGGCTGCTATTCTCCCATGGAGACGATCGTAGAGATGCTGGATGTAGTCCTGTGGAACGGCTTGCCATGCCATTTCCACCTGGCGCCTCAGTTGGACCAGCGTTCGTGCTGGACGTGCAGACCGCGTGAGACGACGCTTCATCCAGTCCCAAACATGCTCAATGGGGGACAGATCCGGAGATCTTGCTGGCCAGGGTAGTTGACTTACATCTTCTAGAGCACGTTGGGTGGCACGGGATACATGCGGACGTGCATTGTCCTGTTGGAACAGCAAGTTCCCTTGCCGGTCTAGGAATGGTAGAACGATGGGTTCGATGACGGTTTGGATGTACCGTGCACTATTCAGTGTCCCCTCGACGATCACCAGTGGTGTACGGCCAGTGTAGGAGATCGCTCCCCACACCATGATGCCGGGTGTTGGCCCTGTGTGCCTCGGTCGTATGCAGTCCTGATTGTGGCGCTCACCTGCACGGCGCCAAACACGCATACGACCATCATTGGCACCAAGGCAGAAGCGACTCTCATCGCTGAAGACGACACGTCTCCATTCGTCCCTCTATTCACGCCTGTCGCGACACCACTGGAGGCGGGCTGCACGATGTTGGGGCGTGAGCGGAAGACGGCCTAACGGTGTGCGGGACCGTAGCCCAGCTTCATGGAGACGGTTGCGAATGGTCCTCGCCGATACCCCAGGAGCAACAGTGTCCCTAATTTGCTGGGAAGAGGCGGTGCGGTCCCCTACGGCACTGCGTAGGATCCTACGGTCTTGGCGTGCATCCGTGCGTCGCTGCGGTCCGGTCCCAGGTCGACGGGCACGTGCACCTTCCGCCTACCACTGGCGACAACATCGATGTACTGTGGAGACCTCACGCCCCACGTGTTGAGCAATTCGGCGGTACGTCCACCCGGCCTCCCGCATGCCCACTATACGCCCTCGCTCAAAGTCCGTCAACTGCACATACGGTTCACGTCCACGCTGTCGCGGCATGCTACCAGTGTTAAAGACTGCGATGGAGCTCCGTATGCCACGGCAAACTGGCTGACACTGACGGCGGCGGTGCACGAATGCTGCGCAGCTAGCGCCATTCGACGGCCAACACCGCGGTTCCTGGTGTGTCCGCTGTGCCGTGCGTGTGATCATTGCTTGTACAGCCCTCTCGCAGTGTCCGGAGCAAGTATGGTGGGTCTGACACACCGGTGTCAATGTGTTCTTTTTTCCATTTCCAGGAGTGTATTACTTCATTTTATTTATTTATTTACATAGTTTACGCCCACATTGGAGCACTAAAATCAAACATAATACAACAGAGTCTACAGTGATTAAGTTTAGGTCTTGGCAGTCAGCAATTTCCGTTTTCCAAAACTTCTTCATTCGCTGTGATCTGGCTGCTCGTTCTTCTGCAGAGATGACATACTTCTTCCGTTCTGATGGTTAGAATGTCAGCCATGTGTATTTGTTCTTCAGAAGCAGTTTCTCTTCTCTGTGTTGAATTTGGTATGTGGCGATCTTCAGTTCATCCAGATCACTTTCTACTTCTTTAAACCAGATGTTTTTGGTTTTACTGTTCCAGAAGCAGTCAAAAAGTTGCTTCAGGATTCTGGTATTTGGTAGGCGAGATATGTGGCCGAAAAATGCAATCCTTCTTTTCCGCATTGTATCAGTAATGGATTTACTTTCGTAATACACTACTGAATTGGCCAAAAGTCTCCACTGCCCATTAACTTGGTGTTTCTTACTGATAATTGTTCGGAGTATTCTTCTATCAACTTTCTGGAATTTGTCAGTTGTTGCTTGAGTATTTAGTCTCAAATGTTTCACGCGCAGATGTTGCTTCCGGTTTAACGACGGAGGAGTAATGTCGAAATTTAGCATTTATTGAGAGAGATCGTTTTTTGTAGGTTGGCCACGTGGATCTCTGCGCTCGCTGTAGTTTTAATGTTCTACTGTCTATTGATGCTCTTTCATTAACATTCCAAGTAATAATCTCACCAAAATATTTAAACTTTTTTAATTCTTTAATTTTTTGATAATTATGGAGTATGATATGGGATGTGTCAACTGGGAAGCTGGGCATCATTTCTGTTTTCTCAAACGTAATATGCAATCCGACCTTTGCCGCTAATCGTTCTAGTTGTTCTATCTGAACCTTTGCTTCATCAATATGCATTACTGGATTTTCTATTACTTATATACCGGGTGTATCAAAAAGAACCATCTGCTTTTAAAAAATCACAACCGTTATATAATTTTAGATACGTGCGTGAACAAGGTACTGTTGGAAAGAGCAAACTCTCGAGTTTTACATGGTTCCCGCTAAGTAGTTCCACTGGCATCTAGCAGTGCGGGAATTTTTAAATCAAAGGGTTACTGAACGATGGATTGGACACACTGGATCAAATGATTCAACCCTTACGTTACCAGCTTCCAGAGTCACCGGAACTGACTGGTGTGATTATTTCCTGTGAGAGTTTTAAGAGTCTGTTTATGTGCCTCCGTTAGCAATAACAATGGATGAACTCAGACATCGCGTAACAGCAACTGTGGAAGCTGTAACTCATGACATGCTTGGTACAGTGTGGGAACAGTATGGATACCGAATTGACATATGCCACGCATACCAAAGGAGGCATGTTGAACACCTATGAAAAGGTACGAAAAAAAACTTTCTGACTTCCCCATTCATGAAAAAACGAAGTTCATTGTATATGTTTATTAGTTTCAGAAATATAGACGTGCCAAATCGGATGATTCTTTTTGATACACAGTGTATATTAACACGTATCCTTTGTTTTGTTCATATAATACTATGTATGACATCTTATTGCCGCGCGGGGTAGCCGCACGGTCTTAGGCGCCTTGCCACGGTTCACGCGGCTCCCCCCGTCGGAAGTTAGAGTGCTCCCTCGGGCATGGGTGTGTGTGTTGTCCTTAGCATGAGTTAGTTTAAGTTAGATTAAGTAATGTGTAAGCCTTGGGACCGATGATCTCAGCAGTTTGGTCCCGTAGGAACTTACCACCACCATCACCATATTAGTACTTACTTGTCTGATGTCTTGTAATTTTTACTGTATGCGGCCTGAATATGACTCTGTTGAGTAATCTGGTAGTCCAAATAAATTGCTACAAAAGTAACCGCTGTTGGAATATTATTTTACAATTCATCGACTAGCCGCAGTTACGTTTTGTCTTATCGGTTATGCCCCTAAGACGTGGCAGAGCGTAGACACTGTATTGCGTTCGTATGCAATGCGTGTTGTCTATATCGCTGTCATCTACTCCGCGTGAAAGGTGATAAGCCGAGCTTCTAATATGTGAGGGTAGTCCAGAATATAAGTTCCGATCGGTCGCTAATTGGAAACTACAGTGAAAATCAGAAACATTTTATTTGCAAGAGTTAGCTACACTGTCCAGATGCTTCTCTACATAGTCGCCGCTCCGACTTAGATATTTGTCGGGGCGTTATACCAAATTTCCAATACCACCGACATAGAAGGCAACTGCCTGTGCTTTCCGATAATTCTCTACGCTGGTCGCTGGTCTATAGCGCGTAGCCTGTGCCCTAGTGTTGTCTTAATATCCAGCGTTTCATGTGAACAAAGATGGTACTTAGGACGAGCCAATTAGGGCTGTGTTGTGGGTGATCGAACGCTTCCCATCGAAAAGGCTGCAGGAGCATCTTCACTGCCCCTGCAGAGTGCGGCTGAGAATTGCCATCAAGAAGGAAGTGCGTGGCAGTGGGTTGCATTTATTAAGGCGAAGCCTCTCAGCGAGCCCTCCTGCTTGGCGGGGGACATCATTGTTCTAGTCACCTTTACTCGCTCACAGTGCGCTCACAAGTGAAAAGAGCGTCTTGATGCGATCGACGGTCATACTAGAGACACTACCCAACACATCTGTGCAAAACTTCATCGGGTTTTCACTGTGGTGTCCATTCCGCGACCGATCGGAACTTACTTTCTGGACAACCCTCGTATCTTTCTCCGCTTAGAGGCACTCAAGGTTTTCTTGTAGAAAATCGCTCTGTGTGTTTACTAGGGTAGGTAGTACGCAGATGCAGTACACCTGCATAGTAGATTCTGCTAGTTCGGTAAAAGCTCGTCGTCCCAGGGCCGGCGAGCTCAATAAAACGACGCCAAACGGCACGAGGAAACGGCAGCGGACGTCTCAAACGAGAGCTGTCGTCCATGACGTGACCTGGACGGGTTCGACAGAAATATGGAAAAACCGCGAGAAATGTATGCTTGAACACAAATCCAGATGCTAGCCAAGCCTGTAGGTTGTGCTGTTGTCTTTGGCCACGAACGGCGCCTGTGCAACGCCCTCAATGCGTTGCAAGTGTCAGTCGTCGTCATGAGCGCATCATGTCGGAGCTAAGCCAGATTGTCGGTGCTCGTATTTGTTGGAATGCCTCCACTGCCACTACCACTTAATTTTCAGGAGTACAAGGAGGGACAGTTAATTAATGCGGTCGCTGCCAATGAGGATGCGTCCAATATTATCGTCTATGATGTGTCGGGATGTGTATAGCAAGAATTTGACTATCGTATTGACGTTTGTTACGTTAAAAGCGGTGCTCATAGTGAACACATGCGATGTGAGTTTCAAACTTGTAGAAATATTCTGCGTACACCAGAGAACATTAATCCTCTGTGCTTCGGAGACTCACAAATGTAGGACTGGATTTTCATTCTCTTGTTAGCTGTTCGTGTCGGCTCTGGCTACGTAACAAGAACTGACAAGAAGTCCAAAGAAGTATAAGAGTTCATCCAGAACAAAATTGTTCTGTTTGAAAATAATGCAGAAGATAGATTTCACTTACTGATTTTGTACAAAACTTAAATGTTATCGTTAGCTTAAAAACAGCCGAATACAAAAGTACTTGCAATTGAATCTCATTATTAAACATTTAATTTTTTTAAATACCTTTCTCTTCTTCCTTCCGCAATTTAAAGTAATAATTACGTCTAGTAATTTTGTAGTAAAAATGTAATAGTTCTCTTTAGTTTAAAATTTTTTCACTAATACAAATATCGCTTGTTGAGTTGTTGCAGAGAGGTGAATGGCTAGGAGGAAATCATAGGACTGCTATTGGTTGCGGAGTTACTGTAGTGGCGGTAAGGTCTGTTTTGGGCGTGTGCGAAATTCCGTTGTTGAGCAGATAAAAGTTGGGGAGTTCGTGAGAGCCGGGTTCCAGTGGGTCAGCGGTAGCAGTGGTTAATTGAATGTGGTGGGTGTTGAGTTCCGAAATCTTGAGTGTGCTGAAGAAAGCGCGTGCGCACAGAGGTGCCGACATCTTCTTACATCGAAAGTTACACCCACTCAAGTTACAGTGACGGATTTTGTGGTTTCTTATCGCCCTGATCTTTATTTTACAGCCGGCCGGGGTGGCCGAATGGTTCTAGGCGCTACAGTGTGGAACAGCGCGACAGCTACGGTCGCAGGTTCGAATCCTGCCACGGGCATGGATGTGTGTGATGTCCTTAGGTTAGTTAGGTTTAACTAGTTCTAAGTTCTAGGGGACTGATGACCTCAGAATTTAAGTCCCATAGTGCTCAGAGCCATTTTGAGAAGCACCCACATGCCTTGCTCATACTGTGGCATCAAGCAGTCAGGCCTGCAAGATGAGTGGTCTGCCAAGCGTGTGAATTCATTCTTATTTATCGAGTAACATGAACTCTCGTAGTCACAATTAAGTTACAAATTATCCTCCTATATGAATAATACGCAACGGAAACACGCATCTGACTATCAGTAATTTACAGAACTCTGACTGTACACTACGCACTGGCAATACCACATTTTCTTTCTTTTTTATTTAACGGCTTTTGTCAACCCGTGGCCATCGCACTGAATATGAGTGGCGCACACATTATAAATTCTGGATATCATGACTACATACAATTCGAAGGAAAAGGCCACCAATCTTTTCCTTTTCACTATCTTATTTATTCCGATAAATTCTATAACCTAAGCACACAAATTATATAACCTACAACAATAACACATGAGAAATTCCGCCCAGTGGGCATGGCTTTAGATTGGTGATCCTCTACCTTATGTTCTCGTAATTATTTAACGCTACAGTGCACTTTCTGGATAGGATGGTGGATCTTTTATTATATCTCACACTTCGACTATCACAATCATCATCACGAAACTTTCCTCCAGATCGAGCGGTACAGAAGGAACAAGCAGAACCCACTAATCTTTTGTAACTACATTGCTACTCTTCCATGCAAACCACACATACCCAAATTACATGACATACACCACACTACAACATGGAATACAATACCATAAATAGTCACAACACTATCACTTTCAGCTTTCCCACTTCAATTAGTATTTATCCCAGTTTCACACGACACTGCCCCACTTTGTAATTCTACTTTCCTACAATGAACTCTGGAGATATATGCACGTCTTCCTGTGCAATGCAAGCCAAGTGGCGTTGCTGGATAGACGGCCGACTCACCTTGCTTCTCTCTCAGAGTTTGAATCTAGCGTCACACGGAATCATATCACGCAAAGTAATATTAAGAACATATTCATCACACACACGAGTCCTCAACTGATACCATGGACGAGTACTTCTCTTTATCCTTTGTCACATACACAGATTGAGACTCACACAGTACTCACCACGTGGAAGTACTCGTCTCTAATTTCAAGTCCTGCACACGCCATTTCTTAAATATGTCAACTTATGGTACACACGCTATTTCTTAAATATTTCAACTTATTGTACACACGCTAGTAATTCAGCTTAACTCAAGCACACGGAAGTATTTCAACTTATTGCTACACGTGGTTTCATTGTGACAGTTGGTCACTTCCGAAGATTACTACGATCCCATTAATATTACCTGCCTGACACTTAATTCTCCCCACAAAAGTTCCTGAAATAGAGAAATTATTATTTCAAACTACTCTTAAATATTCCACATTCATACCATGTCCCCACTCTTTTGTCTTTACGGAGCACACCTAAGACAGGTCTTAACAACACAAAATCCAGCGGCAGAGTGCCGAAACATGGCCGTTCTTCAGGTCCTCTCGCACCTCTGCCAAAGTGGGGGAGCACCTTGCTACCGTATTGGTCAACCACATTTCAGGCGCTCAAAGCTCAGGTAAATTTAATCTCTTTGGTCCCACCAAAGGTGGCCAAAGGATCGTCTCAAAGATGATCATATATTCACATTCACTATCTGCGGTTTTCAGACGACCATACATTCATTCATTTCACAGATCTCACCAAACTGGATGTAGGGATTTATTTTGTGGGAGTGCACATGTGATCAATTAAATAAATAAATTGTCATTCTTTCCCACACTGGTATCCGGCTTCGCTGTATTAATCGAAATTGAGTTATTTTACAAAAAAATTTGTTGTTCTGACCAAAATAATGAAGTATGTTGTACCTATTTTCAATGTCGGGCTGTACTGTACCCTTTCAATTTGAACCATTTTTTTTATTTTACAGCTAGCTTTGTTTTCGTAGCACGTTGCACGAGTTGCAGTCGGATTTTATTTTTCCTGTGACTTTTTCCCCAAATAGGAGGACAAATATCTTAAAGGAGAATGTATTTAAGTTTTACGGTACCTGGACAAAGAAAAAGTACATCCTTTGTATAAACAAGAACGTAAATAGGTAAAAACTTTTTTGCTAAAAACTGTTTAACTATTAAAAAGAGTGTCGCTACGTGCCACCTTACCATCTGTTGCCAAATGAGGATGCGTCCAGTACTGTCGAACATGATCGTTTTGGTGGTACAAGCGTTATGGTGTGGGGACGTATAATATTGTATGGGCGTACTATTTCCAAACTTTGAACACGGTACTCGCAGTGGTCAACGTTATTGAGACACTGTTCTCTGTTCCCAATGTGCTTGGTTTTAGGGGAGCATTCTAACATGACATCATTTTTGTGGATGACAGCGCGTGGCCGCATCGAACAGCACAGGTAGAGGAGCTCTCGGAAGGAGAGGATATTCGGCGAAAGGACTGGCCTTCTCGGTCCCCCAGACTTACATCCCTTGCTTGTGGAAGATGCGTTGGGATGCGTTGGGGAGACACTGCAGCACGTCTATACGCACCATCGACCATCCAGCAGTTGTCAAACGCGCTGGTGGAAGAATGGAACGCACAACCACAAGAACTCCGTGCCAAACGCTTTGTCAGTATGGCAGTACTTTGCAGAGCTTGCATTGCCGTCCGTGGTGATCACACAGCTTATTAGGAGTTATATACCGCCGTTTGTTATGTCCAGGTGATCATCATGAATCGCGGTGACTTTAATGTAATTATTCCCGTTCAGTAAAAGTGTCACTTCGTCTCATTGCGTATTTCTTTCAGCTATCTCCTCTTGTAAACAGTAGCAGTTCTCTCTATGTGCGATCCAAGTTTCACTGAACTGTGTTACTTGGCAGTGACACACCATGCGAAAGCTACTTTCGTCCTTAAGTTTTGCACACCATTGTATTATTCAAAGAACCATCAACTGTCGTCTTACGCATTAGATACGTTTTACACAAACAATATTGCTTCTCTACCCCTTACAAGTGTAATGTATGCCTGGAAGGACAGCGGTGCATTCTGGACTTACTACAGGTGCAGAATGCTCAGAGCGCCATTGACCTTATTCGTTTGTATTCATTTTGAGGAAAAGAGGATAATACGTCTATAGACCTAAAGCATTGTACCTATTATTCCATTTTCCTGATAACGCGAATGGCCATGTACGTTCCCGTCTGAAACTCAACAAAGTTTTATACTATTCCCTCACATTTCAGTTCACCGTGCATTAACAGAAAACTGCCTACAAGTCGTAAGCTATGCATAAGGCGGTGGAAAATATCCCAACAAACAACATTTTTACGTCGATCAGATGTACACTGGAGACGACGGTTTCTGTGGTTTACGTAAATCGCTCCAGGCAAATGCCAGCACTGTTCTTTCGAAAGCGCACGGCCAATTTCCTGCCCCATTCTTGAAAAAATCCAAGCTTATCATCCGTGTCTAATGACCATGACGTCAAGGGGTTTTAAACTTTAATCTTCGTTTCTTTGTTTTACCGGAGGTGTAAAGTTCCCACTATAATACGTAAGCTAAGCGTAATGTGGGATGAACTAAGAACGAAAGAGTAATAATTACGTCCCAGCAACGCAACGGGAGAATAAAATCCTACACTCAATTGGAGTAGACGAGTTCCGTGAGAAGTATTGTAACATTCATTGTGTAAGTAGGCTGTTTATGTTTTCTTATTGGCAACGTTACATAGCGCTCTGTATGAAAATCACTGGCTGTGCTGTGTGCAGTCTGTGGCTAGTTTGCATTGTTTTCGGCCATTGTAGTGTTGGGCTGTTGGCTGTTAACAGCGCATAGCGTTGCGCAGTTGGAGGTGAGCCGCCAGCAGTGGTGGATGTGGGGAGAGAGATGGCGGAGTTTTGAAATTTGTAAGACTGAATGTCATGAACTGCTATGTATATTATGATTTTTCAACACTGTTAAGGTAAATACATTGTTTGTTCTCTATTAAAATCTTTCATTTGCTAACTATGCCTATCAGTAGTTAGTGCCTTCCGTAGTATGAATCTTTTATTTAGCTGGCAGTAGTGTCGCTCGCTGTATTGCAGTAGTTCGAGTAACGAAGATTTTTGTGAGGTAAGTGATTTGTCAAAGGTATAGGTTAATGTTAGTCAGGGCCATTCTTTTGTAGGGACTATTGAAAGTCAGATTGCGTTGCGCTTAAAAAATATTGTGTGTCAGTAATTGTTCAAAGGGGACGTTTCATAATTGTACAATAGCGATATTTTGGTGTAAGTATCACTGTAATTTCCCAGACATAGTAGATTCGAATGCAGGTGAGCGAGGGAGCAGCTTTTTACCACCAGGCTTTTCATCATTTAATCACATTTTGCATAGCACGCTGGTAGAGTGACTTAGCTTTGAATAATCTGTCACCTTGATACTATCACAGACCATTAAATTTCAACAAATGCTATCTATTCTTTTTCCGTTAATCTAGAAGACTATCTCTCCATTTCTCAGGAAGCAACATCCCACATCCAGGTACACTCCTGGAAATGGAAAAAAGAACACATTGACACCGGTGTGTCAGACCCACCATACTTGCTCCGGACACTGCGAGAGGGCTGTACAAGCAATGATCACACGCACGGCACAGCGGACACACCAGGAACCGCGGTGTTGGCCGTCGAATGGCGCTAGCTGCGCAGCATTTGTGCACCGCCGCCGTCAGTGTCAGCCAGTTTGCCGTGGCATACGGAGCTCCATCGCAGTCTTTAACACTGGTAGCATGCCGCGACAGCGTGGACGTGAACCGTATGTGCAGTTGACGGACTTTGAGCGAGGGCGTATAGTGGGCATGCAGGAGGCCGGGTGGACGTACCGCCGAATTGCTCAACACGTGGGGCGTGAGGTCTCCACAGTACATCGATGTTGTCGCCAGTGGTCGGCGGAAGGTGCACGTGCCCGTCGACCTGGGACCGGACCGCAGCGACGCACGGATGCACGCCAAGACCGTAGGATCCTACGCAGTGCCGTAGGGGACCGCACCGCCACTTCCCAGCAAATTAGGGACACTGTTGCTCCTGGGGTATCGGCGAGGACCATTCGCAACCGTCTCCAAGAAGCTGGGCTACGGTCCCGCACACCGTTAGGCCGTCTTCCCCTCACGCCCCAACATCGTGCAGCCCGCCTCCAGTGGTGTCGCGACAGGCGTGAATGGAGGGACGAATAGAGACGTGTCGTCTTCAGCGATGAGAGTCGCTTCTGCCTTGGTGCCAATGATGGTCGTATGCGTGTTTGGCGCCGTGCAGGTGAGCGCCACAATCAGGACTGCATACGACCGAGGCACACAGGGCCAACACCCGGCATCATGGTGTGGGGAGCGATCTCCTACACTGGCCGTACACCACTGGTGATCGTCGAGGGGACACTGAACAGTGCACGGTACATCCAAACCGTCATCGAACCCATCGTTCTACCATTCCTAGACCGGCAAGGGAACTTGTTGTTCCAACAGGACAATGCACGTCCGCATGTATCCCGTGGCACCCAACGTGCTCTAGAAGGTGTAAGTCAACTACCCTGGCCAGCAAGATCTCCGGATCTGTCCCCCATTGAGCATGTTTGGGACTGGATGAAGCGTCGTCTCACGCGGTCTGCACGTCCAGCACGAACGCTGGTCCAACTGAGGCGCCAGGTGGAAATGGCATGGCAAGCCGTTCCACAGGACTACATCCAGCATCTCTACGATCGTCTCCATGGGAGAATAGCAGCCTGCATTGCTGCGAAAGGTGGATATACACTGTACTAGTGCCGACATTGTGCATGCTCTGTTGCCTGTGTCTATGTGCCTGTGGTTCTGTCAGTGTGATCATGTGATGTATCTGACCCCAGGAATGTGTCAATAAAGTTTCCCCTTCCTGGGACAATGAATTCACGGTGTTCTTATTTCAATTTCCAGGAGTGTATATATGATAACATCGCATTCATTTCGTTAAAATATGTAATGAGTGTCTTTGCAAATTCCCTAATATAGCTATTCCACGGCCGGTATTTCCCGTCCCTCATAGTCGTGCGTAGCACGTACAAGTTTACGGCATATTACCCAATACTTGACAACTTTGTCTATTGATACTTCACATCTTAGTCGCTGAAGATATGTTCCTTGTATCGCTTGGCCAATCAGCAATCTGCTTCCTGCCACAATTGCAAAACAATACATTCTAGCGCATGCTCAAAGCCAGAATTACTTCTAATACTTCATACACAATTAAAACGATGTGATATTAAACAAAAGTTATTTATCAAATAAAAGAAAAAAACGTAAAACATCTAGACCTCCACCGTTCCCATGTAATATCATTAACGTAATTATGGCTCCTTCCATTGTTTTTTTCGCACGTGCGTCCGTTCTATAGGTTTTGTTCTTGTCGTCCGATTCACAGAAGGTGGAATACAAGAGGCAGAGCTCGACCTGCGACCGTACCTGCTTATGTCACTCTGAGTCCTAGGATCCATGAGAGGCCCCCTTTGCATCCATTCGCAAGCACCATGTCTCCGAATGTTAGCACACATTTTAGTTTTCTTTTGTTTTAAGTCTGTCCCGAAGCTCTTTCATCTTGGTGCGGTTTGGTCCGTGCTGGTGTCATTATCTTCTACGAGCCAGTTATCTTGCTATCTGCCGTGGTTACTCCTACTTTTCTTCCCTCGTTGTAGTTTTCTGATTCCTAAAAGACAATTCCATTCACGATTTCGCTAAGTTAGCTCCGTAGCCTTTCTTCCCTCCGTGTTACAGGTAGTGTTTGATTCTGGAAAAAAATAATTTCATGGTCTGCCACTATTGTCTATAAAACTCTAGTACCACACGCTTCTTCACGACCACACTCATTAATCAGCAGACTGCGGCAAATTGCGTACCCCTCCTGTGGAGGCTTGATAGTGTGGTTTTCCGAGGGTAGGATGTGGTGTTTAAGCTTGGTGGTCCCTTTAATGCTATTCAAGAGGAGTAAGCAATACGATATCACTTGATTTTCCTCTCCGATAACTTTCATATCCATATCAATACAATACTTAGTACAGTCAATCACCGAAGATTTCCACAGGACAAAGGTACAAAACTGCCACACTACTCTGAGGGAAGAATAGGGGTTCTATATTAGCACTCACTATGGCCCACGAATTTCAAATATTAGTAGCAACAGTCTTAGTAGAACCAGCGGGTTATCACTTTCATTTCCGAAAAGCAAGGATCTGTCAGTAAATCGTTCCAATGAAAACCAGGAATGACTAGAAAGGAATGGAAGAGCACCATCCTTGTAGCGATATCGTGTAGCTCTTACGTTGGTGAAGGGTCGATTTTACTTGCAGATTCACGATTATCCCTACACGCATCCTCGTCCATCGCTGAAGGTGATCTGTTTCAGTATCTTTGATACTGGCAAGTAATAAAATCATAAAAAGGTGTAGTTCAAATGAAGTATCAGTAAACTATAACATTTTTCTTTTTAACCCATTTTTACTTGGTCGCTTTCTTATTCGTCTGGTCGTTCTGCACAAATCTTACAATTGATTTCAAACTAACTTCCCGATGAGCTAGAGACTTGAAATGTTAAACATAACTGAAAAATGGATGACAATGAAATATTAACTCGCTTTCTTGTCCAGTGTGTGGGGGGAGGGTACTTTGTTTTTCGGTCTTTCCGATGATCTAGTGGCTTGAAACTTTCCACGTGGCTCAGAAATGGATTGCAATGCAATATTAAGTCGCTTTCTTGTCTGATGTGTGGCGGAGGGTACTTTGTGTACCACTGCAATTTCTTCTTTTCCTATTCCAGTCGCGATGTTCCGCGGTAAGAACGACTGCGAGACAAGTCGCATACGGGAAGCAACAAAAAATGCGCATTTCCGGTACCGTGAACCGATTCCGGGCCTCTTGGGTGAGAGCCAGGTATCCTTGCCACTAGGTCTTTTCGCGAGGTATAAGTAGCAGGTTTGGTTGACACAGACCAAGAGAAACTGAAATAAACTTGAAATTTACCGCGTATCTCTCTTGTAACCTTATCAATATGTTTGAAATGGTTTGAAAAATTACACACACTCAAGGGTAAAATCAGAAAAAAATATTTAAATAAAAAACTTTTTAACATAAGACTTTTTAAAACGAACTAAAAAGTATAAACTAATTTCTTCTATCCCCATACAGATGCTATTAAAACTTTTGTGCTTGTACATTTATAATAACTGAAACGTCCCCTTAGAAAAATTATGAATGACTGCTGGTAAAACTTCTATGTTATTTGATACAAAGACAACTGAGTAAAACTTTGTGTACTCAAACAGTTTTCTCTTTGCTTATTCTGATCATCATTAAACTGACACACAATATTTGTAGCGCAACGCAATCTGACTTTCAAAAATCCCCACAAAAGAATGGCCCTGACTAACAATAACCTATACATTTCATGAATCACTTACCTCACAAAAATCTTCGTTACTCGAACTACTGCAATACAGCGAGCGCCAATACTGCCAGCTAAATAAAAGATTCTAACTGTTCAAGGCACTAACTAACTAATGATAGGAATAGTTAGCAAATGAAAGATTTTGATAGAGAACAAACCATGTATTTACCTTAATAATGTTCAAAATTCATCATATACATCTATCAATTCATGACAACCAACTTTACAAATTTCCTTTTTCTGGCGGACACACGTCCAGATCGCCGCTTGTAGCACCCTCTCAAAACTCTGGCACCTCTCTCTCCACATCCACCACAGCTGGCGGCTCACCTCCAACTGCCGAACGCTACGTGCTGTTCACATCCAACTGCCCAACACTACACAAGCGAATATTCCAACAATGAGTCCAACCAGCCACAGACTGCACACAGCGCAGTCAGCGACTTTCATACAGAGCGCTGCGCTACGTGGCGTTACCAACATAAAAACATAAACAGCCTACTTAGATAACTATGACAATACTTGTAAAATTACAAACGTGGACTGTGTGCAGTTGATTACAGCAGGCGTGTAGAGAGTAGCTGTCGTTGAGAAAAAAAAAGTCACAGAACCGTTCACATCGTTTGTACAGCAATAAAATTGTTAGTGACAGGTTGTAACGGTACTCGAATTACGTAACCATTACGGCACCTCACCTCAACCTCTGAATACCAGCAATATTCTACTGTGTTTCAGTAAAATAGTTAACATATTTCTGCGACAACATTCAGATTTCTTTTTTTTCATTAATGTAGAGGTACTGTGATATATCGATATGTGTATATTGCAATGATGGCTAAAATGGCTCTGAGCACTATGGGACTTAACATCTGGGGTCATCAGTCCCCTAGAACGCAGAACTACTTAAACCTAACTAACCTAAGGACAACAGACACATCCATGCCCGAGGCAAGATTCGAACCTGCGACCGTAGCGGTTGCGCGGTTCCAGACTGTGGCGCCTAGAACCGCTCGGCCACATCGGTCGGCTATATTGCAATGATATTATTATTATGTGTATTCTATCTTTTGTCACTATGATCTTTGACGTACTTGTAGCTCTGATTTTTGGGCGCGTAAGCGGTTATTAGAGAGTCAAGCTTTGGTCGTCATGTTAAAAAGGCGCAAATTGTAGTCAGTTTATGAAATGTGAACTTTAACAGTGAGGAAGATATTTTCAAGTATGTTTTATATTGTGAAGTGATGTTTTGGAACGAGGTAAGTGATATTGCAACATAAGTAATGAAAAAATAAGCGTAACTTAAATTCGGAGTGCTCATTACTTTTGTACATCACCATTGTTCTAACTTGCAAAAGTTTAATCTTCAAGAAGGGTTTATGAAACACATCTATAAAACTTTTGAATATCGCATAATAACACCTAGGCCTCTTTGCATCCGAGCTTGGAATCATCACTACCTAGATTTTCGACGATTGAGCCACGAGTTCACTACGAGACCAGAGTGGGAAACACGAAAAAATGAGTGCCTAGTTTATCCATTATTTCAAGAAATGGCTTTATTAACTGCGCTCTAATGACAGTTGCCACACAATATAACTTTGTTGTTCCCCGAAAATTAAATATTTATCAGCGTGAGCAACACTAAAATCATAATTAATTTTTGACCTTTGTTGTGGTAGGGTTGTTAGAAGGTGAACTGCTCATGCATCAGTTATCGATTATATACCCTTCACGTTTTTCGTTTTAAACTTTACAGGTATAGTCACTGATATTAAAAATTCACAAGCATAAATTTTCAGGGCTGTCCGCATGGGTTTTGGAATATGTTTGGGACTAGGAAAAATTATTTCATATTTTTTGACGCGTTTTAAAAATCTGTTACGTTAAAAAGTATTTTATCCAAACAATTATTGTATGCCTACAATTTCGCCAAAGCACACATGAGAGACTCCTCGAATGTACAGTGCCTGGTAACACGTGAGAACACTACTTGTATGTGAGCTAATTTGTTTTCGGGTAGTACGTCGCTCGGCGTGTGCTAATCGTGGGAGGAAGGCGTTCAGGTGCGAAGCCAGCAGCCTCGTATCCCGCAGTAAACAGCGCGGCGCCGCCACAACTGTCTCACACGCCTGCATTGTGCGCGCAGCGGCGGAAGTGGGACGCGCCTGGAAATGAGGCCAGAGATACCGCGGCCGGGCAGATTATTTGAGGAGCGCACACGTGTTGGCGCGCGCGCGAATTTAGGTCGACTTATCGCCGCCGCCGTCTGCTCTGCTGTGGGGCGTCGACGTCTACATCTGCTACCACTCTGGTCCCGCTTTTATTGCTTCCGCTGTGGGAAAAAAAGATTGCACGCGATATTTATGAAGCAGTCTCGCACACGGCAAAAATATTAGTTAATCCCTTAAAGGAGCACACTGTTCACTTTGGATCGTGTGGAACTGGTACCACGCTTTCTTGAGAGCCTCTACAGCTTGTAATGGTACTTGAATTACGTAGCCGGCCGGAGTGGCCGTGGGGTTCTAGGCGCTACAGCCTGGAGCCGAACGACCGCTACGGTCGCAGGTTCGAATCCTGCCTCGGGCATGGCTGTGTGTGATGTCCTTAGGTTAGTTAGGTTTAATTAGTTCCAAGTTCTAGGCAACTGATGACCTCAGAAGTTAAGTCGCATAGTGCTCAGATCCATTTTTGAATTACGTAACCATTACGGCAACTCACCTCAACCTCTCGATACCAGCAATATTGTACTGTGTTTCAGTAAAATAGTTAACATATTTCTGTGACAACATTCAGATGTGATTTCATTAATGTAGAGGTACTTCGATACATCGATATGTTTATATTGCAATGATACTATTCTTATGTGTATTCTTTCTTTTGTCACTATGATCATTGACGTACTTGTAACCCTGAATTTTGGGCGCGTAAGCGGTTATTGGAGAGTCAATCTTTGGTCGTCATGTTAAAAAGACGCAAATTGTAGTCAGTTTATGAAATGTGAACTTTAACAGTGAGGAAGATATTTTCAAGAATGTTTTATATTGTGAAGTGATGTTTTGGAACGAGTTACGTGATATTGCAACAAAAATAATGAAAAAGAAGTGTAACTTAAATTCAGAGTGCTGATTACTTTTTTACATCATTTGCAAAAGTTTGATCTTCAACAATGGTTTATGAAACACATCAATAAAACTTTTGAATATCGCAGAATAACACCTAGGCCTCTTTGCATCCGAGCTTGGAATCATCACTACCTAGACTTTCGACGATTGAACCATGAGTTCACAACGAGACCAGCGTGAGAAACACGAAAAGATGAGTGCCTAGTTTATCCATTATTTCAAGAAATGACTTTATTAACTGTGCTCTAATGACACGTGCCACATAATATAACTTTGTTGTTGCCCGAAAATGCAATATTTAGCAGTGTGAGCAACACTACAATCGTAATTAATTTTTGACCTTTGTTGTGGTAGGGTTGTTAGAAGCTACTGCAAGCCATGGCAGTAAAGTGGTGTGTGTGTGTGTGTGTGTGTGTGTGTGTGCGCGCGCGCGCGCGCGCGCCTGTCGGCTATATGAAAGAAATATCTTACTTTTCATGGATGCTCCTGTTGACGTTTTTTACGAGTTTTCGAATTAAATTTGAGATTGTTTAAACTCCACCTCATGCAAAACACAAAGTTCAAATGTGTGTGAATTCCTAAGGGACCAAACTGCTGATGTCATTGGTCACTAGACTTACACATTGCTTAAACTAACTTACGCTAAGGAGAGCACACACACCCATGCCCGAGGGAGGACTCGAACCTCTGGCGGGAGGGGCCGCGCGATTCTTAACATGGCGCCTCTAGCCACGCGGGCACACCGCGCGGCAAAAACAAAAGGTCTTGCTTCTGTATTTACCCAGACATGTTTCGGCACCTGCTGTCATCTTCTGTGGGCCTCAATTAAATATTCATATGCGCTTGCAGAACGTCTACGGAGACCTGGCACCGAACAAAAGCACGGTGAGTCGTTGGATGAGACGTTTCTCAACATTTTAACAAGGTCGCGCAAACCTCTCGGTTCTCTCGCGTGCCGGCTGGCCGCACACAGCCGTGACTCCCGCAATGTTGGAACGTGCGGACGCTCTCGTTCGAGGTGACCGACTGATGATAATTAAACACTTTGCCACTCTCAACTGGACGTGTCTGTTGGTAGTGCTGACACACTCGTCCACCAGCTGGGGTACTCAAAGGTGTGTGCGCGGTGGGTTCCTTAGCGCCTGACAGAAGATCATAAAGAGCAACGAAGGCCCGAGAATGCTTCTACCACCTTACTGAGCAGTGCCTTGTTGATATGCGGATTGAAGACACTCATATGGTTTTCGAAGTACCCGTGTGCCATTAGTTCTTCGCTGACCTGTCAGTCCAGGCGACATTCTTAGAATGACCGTTGGTGGTTTTCCTCCGCCTTTGCTAACCTCTGGCCATATGATGTGTGGTGAAGAGGGGTACACGTGCGGGACACTGGTTTCTGAATACCATAATATGGAGCTAGTTGTAGATTTTTCGACTATTCACCAATTGTTGGGGTCCAGCTTTCAGTTTGCCTGTGATTCTCTGCACTGTAACCCACTGATTCTGTTGTTGGGGAAGAGACTCGTATGCCATCTGTTGAGATTTTTATAGCAAACAGTAGACTGTGCTCCCTTCTGCAGTAAGTGTACACCATGTGATCTAAAGTATCCCGGCACCTGGCTCAAAATGACTCAAGTTCGTGGCGCACTCCATAAGGTAATGCTGGAATTCAATATGGTGCTGGCACAGCCTTAGCCTTGATGACAGCTTCCACTCTCGCAGGCGTACGTTCAGTCATATGCTGGAAAGTTTCTTGGGGGATGGCAGCCCATTCTTCACGGAGTGCTCCACTGAGGAGAGGTATCGATGTCAGTCGGTGAGGCCTCGAACGAAGTCGGCGTTCCAAAACATCCCAAAGGTGTTCTATAAGATTCAGGTCAGTCCATTACAGAGATGTTATTGTCGTGTAACTACTCCGCCACAGGCCATGCATTATGAAAAGGTGCTCGATCGTGTTGAAAGATGCAGTCGCCATCCCCGAATCGCTCTTCAACAATGGGAAGCAAGAAGGTGCTTAAAACAGCAGCTGTGCTGTGTTACTGCCACGCAAAACAAGGCGTGCAAGCCCCCTCCATGAAAAACACGACCACACCATAACACCAACGCCTCTGAATTTTACAGTTGGCACCACAGACTCTGTCGGATGACGTTCACCGGGCATTCGCCGTACCCACACCCTGCCATCGGATCGCCACATTCTGCACCGTGATTCGTCACTTCACACAACGTTTTTCCACTGTTCAGTCGTCCAATGTTTATGGTCCGTACACGAAGTGAGGCGTCATTTTGGCATTTTCCGGCGTGATGTGTGGCTTATGAGCAACCGCTCGACCATGAAATCCAAGTTTTCTCACTTCCCGGCTAACGCGCATAATACTTGCAGTGGATCCTGATGCAGTTTGGAATTCCTGTGTTATGGTTCGGATAGATGTCTGCCTATTATTACGACCCTCTTCAACCGTCAGCGGTCCCTGTCAGTCAATAGCCGCCTGTCAGGTCGGCCTGTACGCTTTTGTGCTGTACGTGTCCCTTCACGTTTCCACTTTCACATCGGAAACAACGGACCTGGGGATGTTTAGAAGTGTGGAAACATCACGTACAGACGTATGACACAAATGACACCCAATCACCTGATCACCAACGAAGGCCGTGATTTCCGCGGACCGACCCATTCTACTCTCTCAAAATGTCTAATGACTACTGAGGTCGCTGATGTGGAATACCTGGCAGTAGGAGGCAGCAAAATGCACCTAATATGAAAAACATATGTTTTTGATGGTTTCCGGATACTTTTGATCACATGCTATTACAGTGTTACAAATGCTGTGAAATAAACTTTGTATGCCGAACTTACTGCAGCCGAATAACTTTTGAACTTGTAGTAGCAGCTAACATCTTTATACAGGGTACTCATAAACAGTGTGAAAACTTTGTAACGATGCTGCATGGGAGGTTGTGCTGAGAAATAGTTGTTTAGATAAAACTTCGGTACTTTGCACCATTTCCGCTGAAGTTAGCTGGTCAGGTCGTTGCGCGCGGAAATTCAAGCCCATGCACCCGCTAAAATACGGTAATACACAGTCATCTGTGGGTCCGTGATTTACCACTTGTTCAAATTCTCGTGACCAGTTGAAATGGGCTTTTTCCGGAAATGATAAATTAAAACTACGTGAAGAAAAGCTAAGTTTTTTTTTTTTTTTTTTTAGTTTGAACAAACCAAACGAAGAACAAGTTTGGCGACACTGTCTCTGGCAGCTGCTTGAATTTGCGTGCGCAACGATCTGGTTGGATAACTTCATTGCTAAATAACGCGGAAACGAATTTGTTCTTAACAATAATTGCGCAGCACAACCCTTCCTGCAACACCGACACTAGCATTTCAATTGATTTCTGACCAACATTTATAGCCTCGTTTTCGAAACCAAACTGTTGCTACATACTACTATTTAAAGAGATACAAACACAGCAATTTTAGCACGCAAGAATTTATTTCACAGCATCAACTACAATTGTGATCAAATAACATACATGTGCTGCAAAGGACAGCAAAGATGGGTGTTTGCTATAAAAATGGCAGCAGGTGGCATAAGAGTCTCTTCTCATTCCCCAACGCCTGTCATCAACACACTGTCCCCACAGAATTGACTGGACATTCTGCGCGACTAAAGCTTTGTGTGTTAGATGTTGGTAGGTTAAGGCTACACGCACTCCACCTCACGTACTTTCTAGTTTAGTTGGTTCGTCACTTTGTTTGGTCCTTAGTCTCACAGCAGACTAGATCGAAAGCCACTTCCTGAAAAAAAAAAAAAAAAAAAAAACATTATCACTTGGAAATTCTCAAGGGTCGCCATAGATACTGTCAAGTCATAATATTAGTTACTGTCAAGTACAAGACATGACTCTCAGGTCTATTCAGAACAGTAGATAGAAAATGCGTGATTTCAAGGATGGATTGATTCCTTCGGCTGGAAGGATTGTCGTGTGTCACTCAAGGATTAAACATACCGGCTATAAACCTAGCTTAATTATCCCACGATGAAGTAATGATGTCATAATTGCTATCCCTAGCTTTAGGCATTAGTCTAGCAACCAGATATAGCAGTGTGCAATGACCCTGATCGACATCTTACCAAAGCCATAGCACATTGAGATGACAAAAGTCATGGGATAGCTACATGCAAGTGTACAAATGGCGGTAGTATAGCGAACGCAACGTATAAAAGGTCGGTGTATTGGCGGAGCTGTCACTTCTACTCGGGTGATTCATGCAAATAGGTGTCTGACGTGATTATGGCCGCACAGTGGGAATCAACAGACGTTGAAAGCGGAATGGTAGGTGGAGCTAGAAGCACGGGACATTCTGTTTCGGAAATCGGTAGGGAATTCAATATTCTGAGATCCACAGTGTCAAGAGCGTGCCTAGAATACCAAATTTCAGCCATTACCTTTCACAAGGGACAACGCAGTGGCCGACGGCCTTCACTTAACGAGTAAAGGCAGCAGCTTTGGCGTAGAGTTGTCAGTGCGAAGAGGAAAGCAACACTGCTTGAAATAACCACAGAAATAAAAAAAATGTACAATTGTGTGTGAAATCTTATGGGACTTAACTGCTAAGGTCATCAGTCCTTAAGCTTACACACTACTTAACCTAAACTATCCTAAGGACAAACACACACACCCATGCCCGAGGGAGAACTCGAACCTCCGCCAGGAAGAGCCGTACAGTCGCAGAAATCAATGTGGGGCGTACGACGAACGTTTTAGTTACGACAATGCGGCGAAATTTGGCCTTCATGGGCTATGGCAGCAAACGACTGACGCCAGTGCCTTTGCTAACACCACACACATCGCCTGCACCGCCCCTGCTGGGCTCGTAACCATATCGGTTGGACCCTAGACGTCTGGAAAACCATTACCTGGTAAGATAAGTCCCGTTTTCAGTTGGTAAGAGTTTATGACAGGGTTCGAGTGTGGCGCAGACCCCACAAGCTGTCAGCAAGAGACTGTGCAAGCTGGTGTTGCCTCCATTACTGTGCAAGCTGGTGTTGCCTCCATTACTGTGCAAGCTGGTGTTGCCTCCATTACTGTGCAAGCTGGTGTTGCCTCCATTACTGTGCAAGCTGGTGTTGCCTCCATTACTGTGCAAGCTGGTGTTGCCTCCATTACGGTGTGGGCTATGTTTACGTAGATAATTGAGTGGGTTTTCTGGTCTAACTGAACCGATCATTGATGACAACCCTCATATTCGGCTACTTGGAGACCATTTTCAGCCATTCATAGATCTCATGTTCCCAGACAACGACACAATTGTTGTGGATGACAATGCGTCATGTCATCGGGCCACACTTATTTGCGATTGGTTTGAAGAACATATTGGACAACTCGAGCGAATGATTTGGTCACCGTCGCACGTTTATGGGACGAGATGTCAGTTCGTGCACAAAATCCCACACTGGCAATACTTTCGCAATTATGGACGCCTACGGGAGCAGCATGGCTCAATATTCAAAAATGGTTCAAATGGCTCTGAGCACTATGGGACTCAACTGCTCAGGTCATTAGTCCCCTAGAACTTAGAACTAGTTAAACCTAACTAACCTAAGGACATCACAAACATCCATACCCGAGGCAGGATTCGAACCTGCGACCGTAGCGGTCTTGCGGTTCCAGACTGCAGCGCCTTTAACCGCACGGCCACTTCGGCCGGCCTGCTCAATATTCATGCATGGGATTTTGACGAGTTGTTGAGTCCGCAACACGTCGATTTGCTGCACTACGCGGGGCAAGAGGAGGTCCGATACAATATTACGAGGTCTCCCGTGAATTTTGTCACCTCAGTGTATGGGACGTGGAACCGGCAATAACGCGCCAGCTTTTAACAACCATTAACACGGTCATTTATGGACAAAAGAAACGTCATCAAAATACAAGCTATCTCCATTATTTTCGTATCATTCCGTACCAAAACCTTTCTTCTTAGAGGCACGAAACAACATTCAGAACTTCGTGAAACGCCCTTGGAACAAACAGTTTTTTTTTTTTTTTCAGTAATACCCCAATACCTGAGCAGTGAATGATATGATCCATTTCGGAAATCGGTGACTGATAGACTGATATATGCGCGCTGCCCTCTCATCACTGAGTGTGCGGCACAGACTCTAAATGATTTTTCCTTCGTGAGGGACGACAGTCTGTTAGAACTTTTCGCAAGAAATTTCCGCCATTTGACTGTAAATAACTGTCATTCATAAACGAATAAAAATGTATTGTCAAATGGCGAAAGTGTTTTTTTTTCAAAGAGAATCTGTCGTGTGTGCGGTTGTAAAGAGCAGTGATCCTGCTGCAATACAAGATTGTAAAAGCAGAAAGAAAACAAAGGGAAAGTTCGATACAGGCACATAGTCACAGTTCCGTCAAGCTTGATGCCTCCGACGTCTCCCGACGGACGGACCTCCCTCAATAGAATCACATGCTCTCACTGTAGGAGGCACGTGGGAGAAATCTGAAATTAATTTCCGGGCTTTGAGTCTAAATCCAGGACACTGGAGCACTACCGTCCGATCCGAAACTGTTCTTCCGCCGCCGGTCAATAATAAGAACGAACAAATACACTACTTACCATTAAAATTGCTACACCATGTAGACGACGTGCTACAGACGCGAAAGTTAACCGACAGAAGAATATGCTGTGATATGCAAATGATTAGCTTTTCAGAGCATTCACACAAGGTTGGCGCCGGTGGCGACACCTACAACGTGCTGACATGAGGAAAGTTTCCAACCGATTTCTCACACACAAGCAGCAGTTGACCGGCGTTGCCTGGTGAAACGTTGTTGTGATGATTCGTGTAAGGAGAAGAAATGCTTACCATCGCGTTTCCGACTTTGATAAAGGTCGGATTCTAGCCTATCGCGATTGCGGTTATCGCGACATTGCTGCTCGCGTTGGTCGAGATCCAATGACTGTTAGCAGAATATGGAATCGGTGGGTTCAGGAGTGTAATACGGAACGTCGTGCTGGATCCCAACGGCCTCGTATCACTAGTAGTCGAGATGACAGGCATCTTATCCGCATGGCTGTAACGGATCGAGCAGCCACGTCTCGATCCCTGAGTCAACAGATGGGGACGTCTGCGAGACAACAACCATCTGCACGAACAGTTCGACGACGTTTGCAGCAGCATAGACTGTCAGCTCGGAGACCATGGCTGCGGTTACCCTTGACGCTGCATCACAGACAGGAGCGCCTGCGATGGTGTATTCAACGGCGAACCTGGGTACACGAATGGCAAAACGACATTTTTTCGGATGAATCCAGGTTCTGTTTACAGCATCATGATGGTCGCATCCGTGTTTGGCGACATCGCGGTGAACGCACATTGGAAGCGTGTATTGGTCATCGCCATACTGGCGTATCACCCGGCGTGATGGTATGGGGTGCCATTGGTTACACGTCTCGGTCACCTCTTGTTCGCATTGACGGCACTTTGAACAGTGGACGTTATATTTCAGATGTGTTACGACCCGTGGCTCTACCCTTCATTCTATACGTGCCAAACCCTAAATTTCAGAAGGATAATGCACGACCGCGTGTTGCAGGTCCTGTACGGGCCTTTCTGGATACAGAAAATGTTCGACTGCTGCCCTGGCCAGCACATTCTCCAGATCTGTCACCAATTGAAAACGTCTAGTCAATGGTGGTCGAGCAACTGGCTCGTCACAATACGCCAGTCACTACTATTGATGAAGTGTGGTATTGTGTTGAAGCTGCATGGGCAGTTGTACCTATACACGCCATCCAAGCTCTGTTTGACTCAATGCCCAGGCGTATCAAGGCCGTTATTACGGCCAGAGGGCCGCGCGGTATTAAACGAGCGGTCTGGGGCGCTGCAGTCATGGACTATGCGGCTGGTCCCGGTGGAGGTTCGAGTTTTCCCTCGGGCATGGGTGTGTGTGTGTGTGTGTGTGTGTGTGTGTGTGTGTGTGTGTGTGTGTGTGTGTGTTTGTCCTTTGGATAATTTAGGTTAAGTATTGTGTAAGCTTAGGGACTGATTACCTTAGAAATTATGTCCCATAAGATTTCACACACTCACGGCCAGAGGTGGTTGTTCTGGGTACTGATTTCTCAGGATCTATGCACCCAAATTGCGTGAAAATGTAATCACATGTCAGTTCTAGTATAATATATTTGTCCAATGAATACCCTTTTATCATCTGCATTTCATCTTGGTGTAGCAATTTTAATGGCCAGTAGTGTATCTCCTTCCCATCAGTAGCCAGTCGTACTACCGCCGCTCGTTAGCAACCTCGGTTGCTGAAGCTGGTTTCCGTGTCAGCTACAGTCCAAAAATAAATTGAGCATGGCGGCTGCTGCATTGCGTAAAGCCTACCGTAGTTACGCCAAATGTTTGCGTGCGTCGGGGACGGCGGCAGTGGTCGTGACAGTGAGAACTGCGCCCACGTGCCGCGGCGGCTCGTAACACAATCCATCAGCGGCGCGCTGTCACCGCCACTGTGGCGTAACTCATCTGTTTTTGCCACCTCCAGTCCCGCCACATTCTGCTTCCACATGCGACGTATCACCCTCCCGGCACGTGGCGCCTTTCTCTCCCATGAACAGCAAATGTCCGTTAATCCTCTCTCAGGCTACTTGGCCCCGCTACGTAAAAGGCTAAAACCTATAACCTGTCTAAAGTGAAATGATGACGATGACTACGTAATTGGACACTAAGAGGTTGGCAGGCAGTAGAAATATATGATCGAGGAGATCCGGGCTGGTTAGTAAACCCTTTCTTAAAAAACGTAAACTTTATTCATATGAGGTACCTTCTATCAGAAACAGTTGTGAAGAACTTGTAGAAGATACGGCTTGTGTGAGAGTTGCCCAGAAAGTAATGCATCACTTCTTTTTTCTTCAACAATTGTTTATTGAACATAATGATAATTGAAACTTCCTGACAGATTAAAACTGTGTGCCGGGCCGAGACTCGAACCTACTACACTCCGCTAACTTAAGCCCTCGTGAGTTCAACTCGGTTTCTAAACTGAAGGAAATGCTTCACGACACTCGCTTCAGAACTGCTACAACACAACTGCTGTCAACACAATTGGCACTGTTAAGAGTATCCTTCGACTTCAAATGGCTCTGAGCACTATGGGACTTAACATCTGTGGTCATCAGTCCCCTAGAACTTAGAACTACTTAAACCTAACTAACCTAAGGACATCACACACATCCATGCCCGAGGCAGGATTCGAACCTGCGACCGTAGCAGTCCCGCGGTTCCGGACTGAGGGCCTAGAACCGCTAGACCACCGCGGCCGGCCCTTCGACTTCCATTCGACTTCGATTACTAACTGGCTCTGCGGTATCGTTGCAGAACAAAGGGCAGAGTAGAGAGTTCGTATCTGAGAGCAACGCCGCCGAACAGCACGGGGCGGGAGCAGGCTGGTCACCTCTACGTGTTCCATCCACGTGACTCGTTGACATCACTATAGTTGGAGTCGTGAACCATGCCGGTCGAGTTAGCCTTTTTCTGCACAGCTACGTCACGCATACTTCGACAGCCAATGGGCGTTCGGTAGTGTTATGAGCTCTCTGCTCTGAATTTCGTAGCTAACTAGAGCATGAAATGTAATCGTAGCAAGTAGTTTAGCGAATTTTTATTTCATTTCTTGCGAGTAGTCATCGCTGATGGTGGTGGTAAACGATAAATTGTATATAAGCAAGCGAGAGACATAATTTGGAGGATATACACTTCCTTCAAGCGGAAAGCACGCGCATCTGGGTACCGCAACTGTCGCTTGGAATCGCCAACAATGCCATTCGGGTTGGTGCCGCGACATCCGCGAACCGCCATCGTTCGTGACTCCGTCTATAGTATCCAGCATAGTCAGGAATCACACGTTGAAATCCTGGTATACTAGCCGGTATTCTGATGCGTCGGCGTCCTGAGAGAGATAATTCAGGCGCAGTAGTTGGAATTTACAGTACAGAGAAGGATTTTTCAAACCACAGCCATCCCACTAGCATTGCCATTGCCGCTGCTGTCGAGCTAGGCGGGATGTAAAGTTGTTTTGTGAGACATTCAGACGACCACTTTCTCTCAGCAGTGCGATAGCATCACCACAGAAACACGTCGTCGATTAGGTCTCATTAAAACGCTCCACGACTCCACACGCAGCTGCAGAACGGAAACTCTGGAGACGCTACATGGAACAGCGATTAGACGTTCACCTCGCGCCTTTCTAGTCGAAGCCGTCGCCGCCCTGAGTCTCATCAGATAATGCGACAATGTGCACGTTTCCAGGCTGTGGCTAAGTCATGTCTCCGCAATATCCTTTCTTTCAGGAGTGCTAGTTCTACAAGGTTTGAAGGGGAGCTTCTATAAAGTTTGGAAGGTAGGAGACGAGGTACTGGCAGAAGTAAAGCTGTGAGGACGGGGCGTGAGTCGTGCTTGGGTAGCTCAGTTGGTAGAGCACTTTACCGCGAAAAGCAAAGGTCCCGAGTTCGAGTCTCGGTCCGGCACACAGTTTTAATCTGTCAGGAAGTTTCAGTGTGCACATTGTTTCACAGTGGCTGCTGCAGATAGGTCAAAGCGCGGCACTTTCAGTCAGCAATCACATTTCAGACGGACACGAGCTAGTATCTTTTATGTATGCTGAAAATACGAATTACGAATCATCGTTACTCAGATAGAAAAGTCTGCTGCCTGAGTCTATACGCGTTTATCTACGTTGGTCTCCGTAAGTAAAGACCGATACTCAACAAGAGGGAGCTCGTTGAAGATATCTTTATCTCAATATTCGTTTATTATGACGAGGCCGTCACGAGTGTGAGCGTTCCAATAAAACGCGATTAGATACATTTACGTATAGTAATGAAAAGTTGCTAATGCTGTAAGTAGGCTGTTTAGGTTTTTATGTTCGTAACAACATGTAGCGCTCTATATGAAAATCATGACTGTGCTGTGTGCAGTCTGTGGCTGGTTTGCATTGTTGGAATTTGCTATTGTAATATTGGGCAGTTGGCTGTTAACAGCACGTTGCGTTGCGCAGTTGGAGGTGAGCCGCCAGTAGTGGGTCTGCACCTCTGGTGGTCGACCAATACCATAATCTCTACCAGGACTACAGTGGGTCTGCTCTGTGATGACCTACCTAAAAGTATTCTTCAAAACTTCGACTGACTCTGCAGTGGGTTTGCTCTGTTGTGGCCCATTACCCGTCCGCATTTCAAGAGTCAGCACTGTCTTTCCGTTGGAAGGACAACACTACTTCTTCAAGACTGCATGGAAATCCACTACTTTCGTGTGCGTTTTCTTTTACTGCTCAGAGTTTGAGGAAAAAAAAAACACTGCAATTTTACTGTGATGAATGATCAGGACTGTCTTTATGGACTGTGAGAAAATTTTAGCTTTTGACCAACATTGTATCAATAAGTGTGTGCATTTCATATCTTTGTTATTGTAATTATAAAAAAAATTTCAAATCTGTATTGGCCACTGCCCAAAACAACTCGTAAATTTTTTTTGTGGGGAGCACGGAGGCTATGTAAGTAGGCTGTTTAGGTTTTTATGTTGGTAACGCCATGTAGCGCTCTATATGAAAATCACTGACTGTGCTGTGTGCAGTCTGTGGCTGGTTTGCATTGTTGGAATTTGCTATTGTAGTGTTGGACAGTTGGCTGTTAACAGTGCGTAGCATTGCGCAGTTGGAGGTGAGCCGCCAGCTGTGGTGGATGTGGGGAGAGAGATGGCGGAGTTTTGAGAGCGGATGATCTGGACGTGTGTCCATCAGAGACAGTACATTTGTAAGAATGGATGTCATGAACTGATATATATATATATATATATATATATATATATATATATATATATATATATATATATATATATATATATATATATATACTTTTGAACACTATTAAGGTAAATAAATTGATTGTTCTGTATCAAAATCTTTCATTTGCTAACTATGCCTATCAGTAGTTAGTGCCTTCAGTAGTTAGAATCTTTTATTTAGCTCGCAGTATTGCAGTAGTTCGAGTAACGAAGATTTTTGTGAGGTAAGTGATTCATGAAAGGTATAGGTTATTGTTAGTGAGGGCCATTATTTTGTAGGGATTATTGAAAGATTGCGTTGCGCTAAAAATATTGTGTGTCAGTTTAGTGTTCATCAGAATAGGTAAAGAGCGAAATGTCTGAGTACGTTCAGTTCTGCTCAGCTGTTTGAAAATCAAATAACGTAAGGGGTTTATCAGCACAATCATTCATAAATTTTTCTAAGGGGATGTTTCAATGCTTTTAGGATAACATTGTAACAGTATTACAAACATCATGACGTTTAATACGTTGCTGGTAACAACATACATTGCCGGCCGCGGTGGTCTCGCGGTTCTAGGCGCGCAGTCCGGAACCGTGCGACTGCTACGGTCGCAGGTTCGAATCCTGCCTCGGGCATGGATGTGTGTGATGTCCTTAGGTTAGTTAGGTTTAAGTAGTTCTAAGTTCTAGGGGACTGATAACCACAGAAGTTGAGTCCCATAGTGCTCAGAGCCATTTGAACCATTTTGAACAACATACATTGAAGTGAAAAAAAGTCACGGAATAGCGATATGCACATATACATATGGCGGCAGCATCGCGTACTCAAGGTATGAAAGGGCAGTGCATTGACGGAGCTGTCATTTGTACTCAGGTGGTTCACGTGAAAAGATTAACAGACGTCGAACACGGAAGAGCAGTTGGAACTAAACGCATGAGACGGTCAATTGCGGTAACCGGTAGGGAATTCAGTATTCCGAGATTCACAGTGTCAACAATGTGCCGAGAATACTAGATTTCAGGCATAACCTCCACCACGGACAACGTGGTGGATGACGACCTTCACATAACGACCGAGAGCAGTGCTAAAAGGCAAGCGGCACTGCGTGAAATAACCGCAGTAATCAATGTGGGACGTACTACGAACGTATCCGGTGGGACAATGGAGCGAAGTTTGGCGTTAATGAGCTATGGGAACAGCGAGTGCCTTTGCTAACACCATTAACTTGCCTACAGAGCCTCTCCTGGGTTTGTGACCATATCGGTTGGACTCTCGGAGATAAGAAAACCGTGGCCTACTCATATGTGTCCTGATTTCAGTTGGTAAGCGCTGATGGTAGGGTTCGAATGTGGTTCAGACACCACGGAGTCACGGACCCAAGTTGTCAACGAGACACTATGCAAGCTGTGGTGGCTCCATAATGGCGTAGGCTGTGTTTACATGGATAATTGACTGGAAAGCTATGTTCCGCTACTTCGAGACCATTTACGGCTATTCATGGAATTTTTCTGGATTACAATGTGCCATGTCACCAGCTCACAGTTATTCTCGATTGCTTTGAAGAACATTCTGTATACTTCGAGCGAATGATATGGCTACCCAGATCGCCCGACATCGCACCTACTCGAGAGGTCAGGTTAGGCACGAAATGTTGCACCGGCAACACTTTCGCAGTTACGGATGGTTGTAGAAGCAGCATGGCTCAGTACTTCTGCAGGGGACTTTCAACGACTTTAGAGTCCAAAAATGTCGAGTTGCTGCACTACGCCGGCGAGGAGGAGGCCCGACACGATATTAAATGGCACTGAGCACTATGGGACTTAACATCTGAGGTCATCAGTCCCCTAGAACTTAGAACTACTTAAACCTAACTAACCCAAGGACATCACACACATCCTTGCCCGAGGCAGGATTCGGACCTGCGACCGTAGCAGTCGCGCGGTTCCACACTGAAGCGCCTAGAACCGCTCGGCCAACGCGGCCGGCGACACGATATTAGGCGGTATCCCATGACTTCTGTCACCTCACTGTACAGCCCTCATTGTCGTGTTAAGCACGAACACCTCTGCGCTGCAACTGATTTACAAATGGGGTTTAAGTTTTGCGGGCAGAAAATAAGTAATTTCAAAAGTTACCAGGACGCAATACCATTCCGCCTACACATTTTATGTGATGTCCATGAAGTCTCCAATAAAAGTGAATGCAGCCAAGCCTATATAAGAAGTGAGCTTTGCTGTGTCGCTATTGTCCTACGCAGATAATAAGCTTAGGTCTGTTACTGAGTTTAATGTTTTTCGGAATTCAAGAGATACTGAATCCTCGTGGCTGTCTTGATCCGCGGCTTTCAGTATGTCACGTGGGAAAAGCGCGATTTGGGTTTCAGATGATCGAAGTTTCCTGAATCCACATTGGATGGCATGGTCACCATTCATTCTGTTTGAGATACCCCATTAGAACTACATTTGACCTCAGAATATATTCGAAGATTCAACAAATGGATGTCAAGGATACCAGACGGTAGTTTTGTGGATCACTTCTGCTGCCTTTGATGTAGACGAGTGTGACCTGTGCTTTCTGCCAATGACGGATGGCTTTGCTATGGATCGGTCTTTCTGTTCACTTAAGGGATTCTCTTCCACCGTGTAGCGCCGTGAATAGCATCCCACTTAATCACACAGGAAGCGACTCCCAAGCGAATTGCTGCCATCTCGCGTCATAAGATTTCCCTTCCAGTTGCTCTGTTTGAAGATGGCCAAATTATTGAAATTTTTCCGTTATTGTCGTGTGTTTTCAATTTACTTCATGATATCCGATGTTTCAGGAACGCCGGCAACTGTGTCAGTCACGATTTAAATAATGAAAATGGCACCAGTTAGTTATTTTTTTATGCTTAGTTCAACGCGTTTCGAGAATTTACCCTCATTTTGAAGCGCATTTGTGCATTTTTTTACAAGAATATGCTAGGTGATGTGTGCAAGAGAGGCAGAAGATCATACATGGAAACATCACCAAACATATTCATATAAACAAATTCACTTCAAAATAAGATTAACTTCTCGAAAAGCGTTGTGCTATGCATAAAAAAATAAGTAACTGGTGTAGTTTTCATTATTGAAATCAGATCGTGTGGTCTACTATAAGATCTGATTCTTCGTGGCAAATTTAATTTCTTTATTGTTTGCAGAGCACACCGTCTGTTTTGGTGCGTTAAAAATCAACGCCGAAGTAAGTCTTGAACCTGAACTCTTTTTCAACAGAAAGTGATCTTGTGGTATAGTGAGTCGATTACACCTCACAGACTGCATGACAATTTCAGCTTAGACAATAATTCCTCTCCAGTCCATCCAGTCTCCAAAGTGTTGTGAGATCAGTAACACTGCGAGAATGAAGATTTTCGAATCAGTGAGTTCTCAGATGATGCAGCTGGAAGAGTACTCCCTACTGAAAATTGCATCTTCGGTATGGCTAGTTGTTCAGACTAATCACACATAATAATTCCTCTCGTAATTAAAAAAAAATTGTCACATTCACGATGAGCAGAGGCTCGTCTGGTGCGGATCTTTCGAAAAAAAAAAATAAAATAAAATGAAATAAATAAAAAATATAAAAATAGTGTTCTGGCGCTCTAGTATGTGTATCACAAAGGAAGCATGATGGCGTGGGTCCTCAATACTGTAAAGTCATTTCGCACAGGTAATTCTGAACTACTAAATTCCTTATGAAGTTATTCTGTGATTCTTATTATTTCTGTTTTCGAAGGGTGAATAATGGAGTATTATCTTCCAAATAACGAAGAACGTGAAACTGCCCGAACACGAATTATCTTCCCCTACTTGTCTGAATCTCGCTGCGGTACATTGTGGGGTAGATCAAAAAGATTCATCCGCTTTGACAAATTATATCTTCTGCATGAATTGAGATAGATATTTTTGGCGAAAGTCTTTATTTTGAAACGAACCACCGGATTTTAAGAGTGTGTTTCTTCTATTAAATGCACATTACGCTTAGTATGAAAAATGTTCATTTACTTGCCGGCCGGTGTGGCCGAGCGGTTCTAGGCGCTTCAGTCTGGAATCGGGCAGCGCCACGGTCGCAGGTTCGAATCCTGCCTCGGGCATGGATGTGTGTGATGTCCTTAAGTTACTTAGGTTTAACTAGTTCTAAGTTTTAGGGGACTGATGACCTCAGATGTTAAGTCCCATAGTGCTCAGAGCCATTTGAAGCATTTTTTTGTTCATTTACCTTTCCCAAATATTCAGTGTTCTATCCATCAGATCTAGCGAAAACATCTAGACGACAATCAAACAGGTCCCGTATTTTCCAAGCATGTCTGGAGTTGCTGCAGTCGAAGGTCACCCAAAATAATTGTAAAGGAAGATACGTGGACTGAGTCTTGCACAATCCTCCACAAAAATAACACATATCGTGCGATCAGACATCTTGGAGGCGAATGCCGCAGTGCGAGATCCGTACGCACCTTACAGGTGATCCTTCGATGAGGCAGATCACTGTTGTGTACTCCACAAATAACACCACACAGCTGTAAACTCAATTGCAACTGCTGGAGCATAGGACGCAAGACATCTCTTGTTAATACGCTACCACTGCATCGGCACGACGAACGACCGATCGACCGAGCTACCTAGCTGTCCTAGGTAGACATCTATCGGCAACAATATGAACCGGCAACTTACAACTGGTGTCAAGCTAAACGTTTACTTTCGATGCTTAAGTTAAAATTCACCCCACGTTTCTGTCTCGATTCGTGTAGAACGCAATGTCCTTGCGAAATCTGATGAATGTTTTTGAAATACTCTGTACACCAGATTCAGATGCAGTTTCTTCTGAAAGCAAACTTTTTTCCCAGAGACCAGTGGGTTAGTAAGCAGCGGAGCTGGGTTTGCGGCGTAGGGCAAGCAGCAAACGGCTGCGGTCGGAGCGTGGCTTGTGGTTCCGGTGTCCGGTTTTCTTATCGCGCCGGGCCCTTCCTCGTGTGTGCGTGTTGCGTTGACGGCTGCGTAGCTGCTAATGACTTGCAGCCATTCTGTGCGCTAAAGAAGATAACAATGTTTCGCGCTTCTCATGCAAATACAACTTCCTTTTTAACCCGAGGGCGTCTGAACACCTGTCCGGGGGGTTGTTGCAGTACTTCTCTGCGTTCCCTTCGTGTGTACTGTGCTGTCTAGCGTTCTGCAAGGGTACAGATATCCGCTGACAACGGCAGAAACAATTATATTAATTCGGATATCAGCCAGTACTGCTACTCTGCAATTACTGTAATAAGCAGTTTGTGGTTAAAAGTTAGAGGACATGACACGAGACAATATATTACTTGCCCAAGGAGACAAGGCGCTGATATCTTGCAACAACAACTCTAGGCTGATAATGGCCTCAGTTCTCCGAGAAAGAGCGTCACAAATTTCTTCGGGAATGCAATAACCAGATAAAGCCACTCATTGACGGATAGATCCTGTGGAACTACGAAACTTTGTGGATGTTGTTTTCTGTGTACCACCTGATATTCCAAATAGTCCCCCATATCTTCTATGGGATTAATATTGGGTGATTACTGGGCCAGTCCAGCTGCAAAAATATTCTGTGCGTTTGTCAAATTGGCAATGTATGCGGCCGGCCGGGGTGGCCGGGCGGTTCTAGGCGCTACAGTCTGGAACCGCGCGACCGCTACGGTCGCAGGTTCGAATCCTGCCACGGGCATGGATGTGTGTGATGTCCTGAGGTTAGTTAGATTTAAGTGGCTCAAATGGCTCTGAGCACTATGGGACTCAACTGCTGAGGTCATTAGTCCCCTAGAACTTAGAACTAGTTAAACCTAACTAACCTAAGGACATCACAAACATCCATGCCCGAGGCAGGATTCGAACCTGCGACCGTAGCGGTCCTGCGGTTCCAGACTGCAGCGCCTTTAACCGCACGGCCACTTCGGCCGGCTAGATTTAAGTAGTTCTAAGTTCTAGAGGACTGATGACCTCAGATAAGTCCCATAGTGCTCAGAGCCATTTGAACCAATGTATGCGTGCAGCCTTATGAACGCGATTTTCTGTGGTTTGAAAGACGGGAACGTGCGCAGCTTGCTCGTCATGAAGATGTGGAAGAAATGGTAACACTTGGTCACCGACATTGATAGCAAGTTATCATGTGCTAATGAGCTACAGCACACTGCAAATATCGCACTTAAATTATATCATTTACCTTCGAATGAGAGCTGGAAACCGCAGTAACAGTGCGCTATTTCTCTTCCAGCGCAATCCAGGAAACGCACTAAAGTAATGCTATTTCTATTCGAATGCGTGCTGGTATGCAAATAAAATGAAAGAAATCACCTTTTGTATCACTATCTCTCTGCGACAGCTAGAAGCTTGTGTCAAATGCTGAAATGATGACCAGCCACGCTACGATCAACACAGACAAGGGTCACAGCTCTTTGTTTTTTATCGTGCATGCTCTGATGTCATGTTATCCTTTCTGGCACGACGAGTACTACGTTACTCACAGCAGCAGGTCAGTAATTTACTCTGAAATTGCGCGTAGTGTACTGTGCAAATTAGAGGATGAGCGATTTTTGAGCAGCTGCTGTTGTGAATACACTGCGGCCCAGTGATAGCTCGCATAGTAGCTCAGCGTGTTCGGTCAGAGGGCTGGTTGGCCTTTGTAATATAAAAAAATGAGTGAAGTATTCAGCGTGAACCTGAAGGGACGAGAATAATGACAAACAAAATTTTTAAAAAATGGTGATCTTTGGTTCGGTTCCCACTGCTACCAACAATGTTTTTTTCATTTCCTTTCATTCCACACAATATTTAACTACCCTGACGGAAAAAATCTCAACACCGAGCAACTATTAATATACACTACTGGTCATTAAAATTGCTACACCAAGAAGAAAAGCAGATGATAAACGGGTATTCACTGCACAAATATATTATACTAGAACTGACATGTGATTACATTTTCACGCAATTTGGGTGCATAGATCCTGAGAAATCAGTACCCAGAACAACCACCTCTGCCCGTAATAACGGCCTTGATACGCCTGGGCATGAGACAAACAGAGCTTGGATGCCGTGTACAGGTACAGCTGCCCATGCAGCTTCAACACGATTCCACAGTTCATCAAGAGTAGTGACTGGCGTATTGTGACGAGCCAGTTGCTCGGCCACCATTGACAAGACGTTTTCAATTGGTGAGAGATCTGGAGAATGTGCTGGCCAGGGCAGCAGTCTAACATTTTCTGTATCCAGAAAGGCCCGTACAGGACCTGCAATATGCGGTCGTGCATTAACCTGCTGAAATGTAGGGTTTCGCAGGGATCGAATGAAGGGTACAGCCACGGGTAGTAACACATCTGAAATGTAACGTCCACTGTTCAAAGTGCCGTCAATGCGAACAAAACGTGACAGACGTGTAACCAATGGCACACCATACCATCACGCCGGGTGATACGCCAGTATGGCGATGACGAATACACGCTTCCAATGTGCGTTCAGCGCGATGTCACCAAACACGGTTGCGACGATCATGAATCTGTAAACAGAACCTGGATTCATCCGAAAAATATGACGTTTTGCCATTCGTGCACCCAAGTTCGTCGTTGAGTACACCATCGCAGGGGCTCCTGTCTGTGATGCAGCGTCAAGGGTAACCGCAGCCATGGTCTCCGAGCTGATAGTCCATGCTGCTGCATACGTCGTCGAGCTTTTCGTGCAGGTGGTTGTTGTCTTGCAAACGTCCACATCTGTTGATTCAGGGATCGAGACGTGGCTGCACGATCCGTTACAGCCATGCGGATACGATGCCTGTCATCTCGACTGCTAGTGATACGAGGCCGTTGGGATCCAGCACGGCGTTCCGTATTACCCTCCTGAACCCACCGATTCCATATTCTGCTAACAGTCATTGGATCTCGACCAACGGGAGCAGCAATGTCGCGATACGATAAACCGCAATCGCGATAGGCTACAATCCGACCTTTATCGAAGTCGAAAACGTGATTTTACGCATTTCTCCCCCAGACACGAGTCATCACAATAACGTTTCACCGGTCGACGCAGGTCAACTGCTGTTTGTGTATGAGAAATCGGTTGGTAACGTTCCTCATGTCAGCACGTTCTAGGTGTCGCCACCGGCGCCAACCTTGTCAGAATGCTCTGAAAAGCTTATCATTTGCATATCACAGCATCTTCTTCCTGTAGGCCAAATTTCGCGTCTGTAGCACGTCATCTTCGTGGTGTAGCAATTTTAATGGCCAGTAGTGTAGAGTAATGAAATTATCTGCATATACACTCCTGGAAATTGAAATAAGAACACCGTGAATTCATTGTCCCAGGAAGGGGAAACTTTATTGACACCTTCCTGGGGTCAGGTACATCACATGATCATACTGACAGAACCACAGGCACATAGACACAGGCAACGGAGCATGCACAATGTCGGCACTAGTACAGTGTATATCCACCTTTCGCAGCAATGCAGGCTGCTATTCTCCCATGGAGACGATCGTAGAGATGCTGGATGTAGTCCTGTGGAACGGCTTGCCATGCCATTTCCACATGGCGCCTCAGTTGGACCAGCGTTCGTGCTGGACGTGCAGACCGCGTGAGACGACGCTTCATCCAGTCCCAAACATGCTCAATGGGGGACAGATCCGGAGATCTTGCTGGCCAGGGTAGTTGACTTACACCTTCTAGAGCACGTTGGGTGGCACGGGATACATGCGGACGTGCATTGTCCTGTTGGAACAGCAAGTTCCCTTGCCGGTCTAGGAATGGTAGAACGATGGGTTCGATGACGGTTTGGATGTACCGTGCACTATTCAGTGTCCCCTCGACGATCACCAGTGGTGTACGGCCAGTGTAGGAGATCGCTCCCCACACCATGATGCCGGGTGTTGGCCCTGTGTGCTTCGGTCGTATGCAGTCCTGATTGTGGCGCTCACCTGCACGGCGCCAAACACGCATACGACCATCATTGGCACCAAGGCAGAAGCGACTCTCATCGCTGAAGACGACACGTCTCCATTCGTCCCTCCATTCACGCCTGTCGCGACACCACTGGAGGCGGGCTGCACGATGTTGGGGCGTGAGCGGAAGACGGCCTAACGGTGTGCGGGACCGTAGCACAGCTTCATGGAGACGGTTGCGAATGGTCCTCGCCGATACCCCAGGAGCAACAGTGTCCCTAATTTGCTGGGAAGTGGCGGTGCGGTCCCCTAAGGCACTGCTGCGTAGGATCCTACGGTCTTGGCGTGCATCCGTGCGTCGCTGCGGTCCGGTCCCAGGTCGACGGGCACGTGCACCTTCCGCCGACCACTGGCGACAACATCGATGTACTGTGGAGACCTCACGCCCCACGTGTTGAGCAATTCGGCGGTACGTCCACCCGGCCTCCCGCATGCCCACTATACGCCCTCGCTCAAAGTCCGTCAACTGCACATACGGTTCACGTCCACGCTGTTGCGGCATGCTACCAGTGTTAAAGACTGCGATGGAGCTCCGTATGCCACGGCAAACTGGCTGACACTGACGGCGGCGGTGCACAAATGCTGCGCAGCTAGCGCCATTCGACGGCCAACACCGCGGTTCCTGGTGTGTCCGCTGTGCCGTGCGTGTGATCATTGCTTGTACAGCCCTGTCGCAGTGTCCGGAGCAAGTATGGTGGGTCTGACACACCGGTGTCAATGTGTTCTTTTTTCCATTTCCAGGAGTGTATTTGTCTAGGTAACATATTTAACGTTGGCGTCCTCTTGGGTAAAATCTTCCGGAGGTAAAATAGTCCCCCATTCGGATCTCTGGGCGGGGACTACTCAGGAGGACGTCGTTATGAGGAGAAAGAAAACTGGCGTTCTACGGATCGGAGCGTGGAATGTCAGATCCCTTAATCGGGCAGGAAGGTTTGAAAATTTAAAAAGGTAAATGGATAGGTTGAAATTAGATATAGTGGGAATTAGTGAAGTTCGGTGGCAGGAGGAACAAGACCTTTGGTCAGGTGAATACAGGGTTATAAATACAAAATCAAATAGGGGTTATGCAGGAGTAGGTTCAATAATGAATTAAAAAATTGGAGTGCGGGTAAGCTACTACCAACAGCATAGTGAACGCATTATTGTGGCCAAGATAAACACGAAGCACATGCCTACTACAGTAGTACAAGTTTATATGCCAACTAGCTCTGCAGATGATGAAGAAGTTGATGAAATGTATGATGAGATAAAAGAAATTATCAGGTAGTGAAGGGGGACGAAAATTTAATAGTCATGGGTGACTGGAATTCGAGAGTAGAAAAAGGGAGAAAAGGAAACATAGTGGGTGAATATCGATTGGGGGAGAGAAATGAAAGAGGAAGCAGTCTGGTAGAATTTTGTACAGAGCATAACTTAATCATAGCTAACACTTGGTTCAAGAATCAAAGAAGAAGGTTGTATACATGGAAGAATCCTGGAGATACTAGAAGGTATCAGATAGATTATATAACGGTAAGACAGAGATTTAGGAGCCAGGTTTTAAATTGTAAGATATTTCCAGGGGCAGATGTGGATTCTGACCACGATCTATTGGTTATGAACTGTAGATTAAAACTAAAGAAACTGCAAAAAGGTGGGAATTTAAGGAGATGGGACCTGGATAAACTGACTAAACCAGAGGTTGTACAGAGTTTCAGGGAGAGCATAAGGAAAAAATTGACAGGAATGGGGGAAAGAAATACAGTAGAAGAATGGGTAGCTCTGAGGGATGAAGTAGAGAAGGCAGCAGAGGATCAAGTAGGTAAAAAGACGAGGGCTAGTAGAAATCCTTGGGTAACAGAAGAAATATTGAATTTAACTGATGAAAGGAGAAAATATAAAAACGCGGTAAATGAAGCAGGCAAAAGGGAATACAAACGTCTCCAAAATGAGATCGACAGGAAGTGGAAAATGGCTAAGCAGGGATAGCTAGAGGACAAATGTAAGGATGTAGAGGCTTGTCTCAATAGGGGTAAGACAGATACTGTCTACAGGAAAATTAAAGAGACCTTTGGAGAAAAGAGAGCCACTTGTATGAATATCAAGAGCTCAGATGGAAACCGAGTTCTAAGCAAAGAAGGGAAAGCAGGAAGATGGAAGGAGTATATAGAGGGTCTATACAAGGGCGATGTACTTGAGGACAATATTATGGAAATTGAAGAGGATGTAGATGAAGATGAAATGGGAGATACGGTACTGCGTGAAGAGTTTGACAGAGCACTGAAAGACCTGAGTCGAAACAAGGCCGCAGGCGTAGACAACATTCCATTGGAACTACTGACGGCCTTGGGAGAGCCAGTCCTGACAAAACTCTACCATCTGGTGAGCAAGATGTATGAGACAGGCGAAATACCCTCAGATTTCAAGAAAAATATAATAATTCCAATCCCAAAGAAAGCAGGTGTTGACAGATGTGAAAATTACCTAACTATCAGTTTAATAAGTCACGGATGCAAAACATTAACGCGAATTCTTTACAGACGATTGGAAAAACTGGTAGAAGCCGACCTCGGCGAAGATCACTTTGGATTCCGCAGAAATGTTGGAACACGTGAGGCAATACTGACCCTACGGCTTATCTTAGAAAATAGATTAAGGAAAGGCAAACCTACATTTCTAGCATTTGTAGACTTAGAGAAAGCTTTTGACAAAGTTGACTGGAATACTCTCTTTCAAATTCTAAAGGTGGCAGGGGTAAAATACAGGGAGCGAAAGGCTATTTACAATTTGTACAGAAACCAGATGGCAGTTATAAGAGTCGAGAGACATGAAAGGGAAGCAGTGGTTGGGAAGGGAGTGAGACAGGGTTGTAGCCTCTCCCCGTTGCTATTCAATCTGTATATTGAGCATGCAATAAAGGAAATAAAAGAAAAGTTCGGAGTAGGTATTAAAATCCATGGAGAAGAAATAAAAACTTCGAGGTTCGCCGATGACATTGTAATTCTGTCAGTGACAGCAAAGGACTTGGAAGAGCAGTTGAACGGAATGGACAGTATCTTGAAATGAGGGTATAAGATGAACATTAACAAAAGCAAAACGAGGATAATGGAATGTAGTCGAATTGAGTCGGTTGATGCTGAGGGAATTAGATTACGAAATGAGACACTTAAAGTAGTAAAGGAGTTTTGCTATTTGGGGAGCAAAATAACCGATGATGGTCGAAGTAGAGAGGATATAAAATGTAGACTGGCAATGGCAAGGAAAGTGTTTCTGAAGAAGAGAAATTTGTTAACATCAAGTATAGATTTAAGTGTCAGGAAGTCGTTTCTGAAAGTATTTGTGTGGAGTGTAGCCATGTATGGATGTGAAACACGGACGATAAATAGTTTGGACAAGAAGAGAATAGAAGCTTTCGAAATGTGGTGCTACAGAAGAATGCTGAAGATTAGATGGGTAGATCACATAACTAATGAGGAGGTATTGAATAGAATTGGGAAGAAGAGGAGTTTGTGGCACAACTTGACAAGAAGAAGGGACCGGTTGGTAAGACATGTTCTGAGGCATCAAGGGATCACAAATTTAGTATTGGAGGGCAGCGTGGAGGGTAAAATCGTAGAGGGAGACCAAGAGATGAATACACTAAGCAGATTCAGAAGGATGTAGGTTGCAGTAAGTACTGGGAGATGAAGAAGCTTGCACAGGATAGAGTAGCATGGAGAGCTGCATCAAACCAGTCTCGGGACTGAAAACAGCAACAACAACATTGAAAGATCACAGGTTATTGTAAAGGCGGGATATGCCATTGATAATGTGAAATGATGTTACTTTAAAAACCGCTGTAACGGCCAGAATGGTACACGTAAGTATGAAAATGTGCATGCATTGTGTTGTACAGGTGCCAGATGTCAGTTTGTGGTGAAAAAATGCGTGAGTTGCCACTGGTCACCTAAAATGCTGAAATAAACATGCTGGTTCCTGTTCGTGGTAACCTGTATGAGTGGGCCCAAGTTATGGTATGAAATCGTCCCCACAACAGAACAGACAACCTCCGGCCTGAACTATACCCTCCACACACTGTGGGTCAAACGCCTCATTGACCCATAGGTGCGCTCGACGCTTTGCATCGTTAGCAAGTCGCCGAAATTGTGACTCGGCAGACCGCACTGCACGCTTGCAGTCAGCTGTTTGGCCCACTGAAGTCATGGCGATTTATGTGTCGCTATGAGCAGTGGCCTTATGTGAGATCTTCGACCATAAATATAATAGGCTGGCCCTGACGTCATTTTCGTGGCTCCAACATCTCTGGGCTAAAGTCACGTGAATGTTGGCAAAACATGGTTGTTTCGTGTTGCGCTTATGGCTGTACTCAGCGTTTTGTCTGGGGAAATGGCATTACATTTCACGTGTTAGTGTTTCTATGATAGTGCAGATGCGTTTATTGATATCTGCTGACGTGATTTTTGTATGTTTTTTACACTTGAAATAGAGTATCACGTAAATTAAAGTGTTAAAAGTGATGCCTGTAAAGTCAGACTCATATTACATTTTGGAAAGTATCTGTGATAATTCGGTTACAGAAGGAAGTATAACTGTTTCTCGTTCCTACTCATAGGTTCACTAAGGATGAAAACCGAAGGCAGCTTTGGATAGAGGCCCTGAAACGGAAAAACTTTAAGCCATCTGCACATACGCGCCTTTTTGTATATACAAGTGAGATTATAATAAGGTAAGAGCACCTATAGTCGACACATGAAGAGAATTTTTTTCTACCTTCTAATACTATTAAATGAATGTAGGTTCCAAAATCATTTTCTGAAACTTCAAAGTCTCACCTTTCATCTAAAATATATATTTTTTTAAAACTGATAGTTTAAACTTTCGTAAAAATAGTAGGAACTGAACTCTTGAAGTGCACCTAAAATTGATACTCTAAAATGGACCTGCTCCTAAAGTCGACAATTTTGGCACCTATAGTTGACATAATTCCCATATCCCATTTTCTTTTATGAGTGACTAGAGCTCAAAACGCGGCGAATCCAATGTTTAAAGTTTTGACACGAGCCCAGTCTTACTGTTTAAAAGAATTTTAACGACATTTTACTTTAATTGATAGTTTATAGTAATTTCGTCCCGCTGCCCACCAGAGGGCGTTCGATGTATTTGTTAGATTTCATAAATGGTACTGTGAACAAATCCAGGTCAAATAAAGTTCTGACATAACTTTTCGCAAATAAAAAAGTAATTTTTGTTGGAAGTCAACTGAGAAATGTGGGTAAAATACGATACAAACATAGGATGGCAGACCGCTGATTTGAAATCCCGCCACGTTTTGCCAACAGTCACGTGGTTTATGTTGGAGCCACACCAGCCCTATAGCTTCTGCACAGCAAGGCCAGTCTACTAGTATCTATGGTCGAAGTGTGAGGTACCCAACTCCGCTGTGTGTTGCTACGTTTGCTCGGAAACTGCTTTCCGACAGTTGCAATTCCTGTCGTGTTTGAAATCAGTCGTCACTAACAGATCGTGGCACTTGTCTCCGGATTCTGTCACTTATGATCTTTAATGAATTTTGTTCCTACGTCATGTTACGTGGATGCCAATGGTGCACCATTCCTTGTGGACACATTGAGAAGTACGTCTTGTTATACCATTAAATTTGTCAACTTCGTTCGCAGTGTGGTTGTGGGCACGTCCAAACATGATAGGTCCTGTCTGTCATTCTGTCTCGTCTCCACCTCGATCCATCTTAACTGCACTGACTTCATACAACCGACTGGCAACCACACGTCACTTCATTGCTATGACTTACGCCTGATGTCGAGGGTAACATGACAGCCTGGCAACAGCTCCACGCCATCTTCAGCGCTCCAAAGCGCCCAGGGTACTCCTTTAAGGGGACTAGAATTTTCTACGGTCAGCTTACGTGGTGGTGGTTAGTGTTTAACGTCCCGTCGACAACGAGGTCATTAGAGACGGAGCGCAAGCTCGGGTTAGGGAAGGATTGGGAAGGAAATCGGCCGTGCCCTTTCAAAGGAACCATCCCGGCATTTGCCTGAAACGATTTAGGGAAATCACGGAAAACCTAAATCAGGATGACCGGAGACGGGATTGAACCGTCGTCCGCCCGAATGCGGTCAGCTTGCGGTTTAAGTTTCCTTACATTACATGCGAGAGATCTGTGCGGCTGCAAGATGTGGCTCTCATAACAGCAGCCTTTTATTAAAATTTGAAAACGAGTGACTTCCGCGTTCTTGGTCCACGAAATGGAAAACACGAGGTTCGTGACTGAAACGTGCGAAATCCAGCTTGTATTCTTTCCATAAAAATGACTTAAATATAAATAAAGAAAGAAAATATTTTGTCGGTGTTATACTATTTCAATATGTTACATTATTTTAATGTATTATATGATTGCAATGAGATGCAGCCATTAACTCACAGCGAAGCTTGAAAGCCAAGCATATTGCTTTAGGAGGCTCAAATGGTTCAGTCCACATGCAAGACTACCATCAAATCATTTCTTTACGGTATCTTAATATTTGGGGATACAGATGGGCATCATGCTCTTGCGAATGTGGCGTGTGCACAGACAGCTTCCTCGTTGTAGACACAGGTCTCTGTCACTCCGTCCTCCACTTGCGAAATTAAACAGTGAGATATTTACGTAATGCTGAACTTCTCATGCTTATTGTTTAGCTAATCAAATGTAATATTTCCGTACTTCGCTGTTAATCTTTTGCCAACGATTTCCTTACTGAAGAATGTGCAGGCATCCCTTAAATGTCTTGAGATAACAGCTCGCGTCACCATTATTTCGTTACGGTGCTGCGAGTATCTGACAATGGACAGCTCGTCGGTGGACGCACCTACATTTAACGTTAAGGGTTCTAAGGTTATGTTTGTCTAAGTGTAATGAATACAAGCAATTTTCGTTTGTCAGACGCGTTTCAAATTAATTTATTGAAGCATTTTACATTTGCTGAAATCCACACACATTCTCACTGAAAAGCGTCGCTTGTTAATCATCTACATCTACATGGATACTCTGCAAATCACATTTAAGTGCCTGGCAGAGCGTTCATAGAACCACCTTCACAATTCTTTATTATTCCAATCTCGTATAGCGCGCGGAAAGAATGAACACCTATATCTTTCCGCACGAGCTCTGATTTCCCTTATTTTATCGTGGTAACCGTTTCTCCCTATGGGGGTCGGTGTCAAAATATTTTCGCATTCGAAGGAGAAAGTTGGTGATTGGAATTTCGTGAGAAGATTCCGTTGCAACGAATAACTCCTTTCTTTTAATGATGTCCATCCCAAATCCTGTATCATTTCTGTGACACTCTCTCCCATATTTCGCGATAATACAAAACGTGCTGCTTTTCTTCGAACTTTTTCGATGTACTCCGTCAGTCCTATCTGGTAAGGATCCCACACCGCGCAACAGTATTCCAAAAGAGGACGGACAAGCGTAGTGTAGACAGTCTCCTTAGTAGGTCTGTTACATTTTCTAAGTGTCCTGCCAACTCACGTGTTGTGCCGCTGTACTTGCAAGCTGTTTACAAACTGCGTTATTCTGAAGTCATGTGTTTTTTCTGGTTTGATGTTGACAGCACGTGCAGTTCGCTATGTTCACTCCCTAAACCTTTTCTATGTTATATACTTGATCTTTTTAAATCGCTATATTCTCAACTGCAGGAATTATGTGAGGTGTAAGTAAACACATAAACACGTTGTCCTTTATTCACGTTCGCAACTTGGTAGACTCTATGCACATTCGCGCACCATGATCCGTGTAGAGGGGATCAGCGCTGAGCTTGTCATTTCTGTGGTTTCCCCCTCCCTGTAAGACGCCATTGTTGCTGTTCTGCGCTGATGTCGTGGCAGAAAATCAGTACTGACGCACTGTAGCTGACACATGCTGCAGGCAGGTACGTATCTGAGACAAGCAACAAATAGTCATATGATTTCAGAAATTTCTCTCGCAATGAACTAGAAACAAGGGGTTACATTAATTTTGAAGTGACTGGTGGTTTATGGGTTTCAAAACTAGGCTTAGAAATAGGGAATTAGACATACAGAGTGTATCTCCGTTTCGTGTTCATACGAACATTGGTACAGTATGTTTTCGTAAATATCGGTTAACCGAAAAAACATTTATCCGAACAGCCTCTGTCCCCGGTTGTTTCGGATAATCAACTATAAATCCCATTATTTTCACCAATGCCACGATCCCAGCACCTAAGTGCACTTTCTGTACAAAAGTGTCTGTAGGTTCCCGCCATATCATGGTGATCGTACTGTGCTTCGAAAGATGGGCACTGGGCAACTAAGTTTTAAAAACATTATAAAGTGACTAGTCGAAGTATCCATAAGCATTATTATCTGTTTGAATGCGAAGTATCTGCGGTCAGAGACTTTCAGACCTCCTGCCGGTCGTCGTTGTTGTTGTCCTGTGGCGAATATGTTTATTTCTGAGGTGCATTAGGCTGTTTTGTGATAAACTTAATAGCAAAATCAATCTACTAGATTCTGAATAGTGTTTTCACTAGACCAATGAACATTTCGAAGTCAGAGCTTCATCACCACATCTGTAGTTCTTATGTAAGGCCGTTAATTATGACGTGAACAAGCTAGAAACACGATTTATGGGGAATTATACTGCATACTTAATTGCGATTTGCGAAATTATGATGGACTATATACGGAATTGCAGAAGAATATATAACTTTTTGCTATAACTAATGTTACACCTGCAAATATCGGCCGGCCGGAGTGGCCGAGCGGTTCTAGGCGCTACAGTCTGGAACCGCGCGACCGCTACGGTCGCAGGTTCGCATCCTGCCTCGGGCATGGATGTGTGTGATGTCCTTAGGTTAGTTAGGTTTAAGTAGTTCTAAGTTCTAGGGGACTGATGACCATAGCAGTTGAGTCCCATAGTGCTCAGAGCCATTTTTTGCAAATATCGTTGGTCTCTTTTGTTTACGACAGCATAATGAAGTTCTCGAACATGTAGTGTGCACTGTTATATCACCATACATAGTTTCCAAAGGTGACACTAACGTTTCCAACAACATGAGAACATGCTCAGATATTCATTAGTACAATGATAATAAATAATTAGGTTCTACATGTTATGCAAAACAAGTTAATCTTTACACAATATTTTATTTATATTTTGTACTGAAAAATAATGAGATTGTTTATTCTTCTGAATGTTTGAAATTAAATGTGAACCTTACTACTAGAGCTTACAAAACATAATTGAATTACTTAATAATAATGTGGCTTTGATACAGGAATAAATACTAGTATATTTTTCGGGAATATAATTTGCAGTAACCGTTTATGTATAATCAGTGTGTTAACAACTTAAATGGTTCAAATGGCTCTAAGCACTATGGACTTAACATCTGTCCCCTAGACTTGGAACTGCTTAAACCTAACTAACCTATGGACATCAAACACATCCATGCCCGAAGCAGGATTGGAACCTGCGACCGTAGCGGTCGCGCGGTTCCGGACTGAAGCGCCTAGAACCCTCGGGCACAGCGGCCGGCGTTAACTACTTACTCAGGTACAATTTTGAGAATTTTAAATTTTAAAGAATTTCGGTGTGTGTTAGCACCTTAATAGTTATACGTTAACGCTTTATTTTATTTTATATTTAGACTTGAATATTATCATTAAGTGATCAAAAATAGCTGTCATGTGCGGCTAATTGCAGATGAGACTGTCACAATAAATATTTTTAAAAAATATGTCAATACTTTTGCATCTTGTACTCCCGCACAATACAGTAGTATTTATTTCTGTAGGAGTGCCGCATGATAAATGTGTTTGTAAAAAGTTTCGCATATTGTTTTCCCCGCACAGTACTCAAGTATTTATTCCTGTATGAAATCCACCTAATTGTTAAATTATTGACTTACATTTTGTAACCCATAAAACTGATGTTCATTTCGAAATTAAACTGTTGATAAGAGTGTAGAATCTTATTATTTTCTCTGTACAATAAATAAATAAAAAAGCTGTTTAAAAATTAATATGTGTTATTTAACATGTAAGCTACTTAAAATGTTTCTTCTACTGAATTATTCACGCAGTCTTGTCATGAAGCTGCGTATACTGATAGAAAATTACAAACAAAATGTGAAAGTTCACTGTTATGTCATAGCAAAAGAAAGAATAAAATTAATATTCTTCTGTAATTCTGTAAACGTTGCAGCAGGATTTTGCAAGTGGTGACTAATCCTAGAACACTAAAAGGGGGGAGGGTAGTTACATTGTTACTAAACAGCCGTAAATTTTACTATTCCATATTTTATTGAAAGAAAATCATAATTTATAGATTTTGCAGTAGTTTATTAGAGTTATAAGGTCTCTAATAGTATGTCACCTTCAAAATAAGTACAAAATGCCCTGTTTTTCACTCTAGACCAGGGGTCCGCGAGCTATGCCAGAGGGGTCCGCAAGATGCTATTAGAACAAAAAATATATTAAATATATTTCGTATGGTAACAGATTTTTTTTTGTTTTGGCCGCTTCCTGCATGGGCAGAGCTTTAGCGAACGCCAACTTCTGAGTCTAGCGTCTTCCTAGAGCCAACAGACACATAGGAAACGTATAAAAAGACTCTTAATTTAGCTTTTTTAGGTACCTGATACTGTGATATGACAAGGTACCAATCATGCTCGATGGGGGGGAGGGGGGGGTCCTCGAGAAAATTTTGTTGGGAACCCCTGCCCTATACTAACAGTATCAGCCTGGCGACAATTGCGAATTTCTAGCAACCGCAATCGTGAATTTTACGAGGGCTTAGTGATCTAATGTTAACAACGCACTATAACTTCCACTGACTGGAGTGTTGATATTGCACTGAAAGGCCTAATAGAACAATTGAAACCGTGATGACGAAGCCGCGACTTCGAAATGTACGTTGACTACATTATGAATCGACGCTGCTACAAAGACAAGAGACGAATTTTGTTATTGAGTTTTCGATTTAGTGAAATGTCTCGGTTTTGCCGTTGATAGCCGCTAAGGTTATCGCGACATTTGTGTGTTTCATGTTGGCACTGGCGAGGTGGTCGGTAGCCCCGGCTGGAGCGTCCGCCATCGCGGTCGCCGGCGGCTCCAGTGTGTGGGGCAGGCAGGCCGGCAGGCGCTGCGGTGCGGTGCGGGCTGTGTCGGGGCGAGTCGGCCTGGGGCAGGTCGGCGCGCGCTCGATAACGCCCCGACCGGGGCCGCCTCCGACCACCGCAAGCCGCGCCGCCGTGCGCACGCGCGCCTCGCCCGCCATGTTGGACTCACTCGCTGCTGCCGGCGCGCCGCTCACCTCTCCATTATTGCCTACCAGCATTCGGCAGCGCTGCGCGTGGAAATTTGTCAACCCGAAACACGTGCCGTGGAAATCGGCCTGTTGACGGATTTGTTAGGAACGACGCCCGAGCATTTTACAGGCCATAGAAATAAGCCGCATCAGCATCACGGCCATGAAAATAACAACTTGAAACGATAGTGGAGTCCATTAGAAATATCTGTTTAAAGCGTTGGGGATTCTAACGGCACCTTTTGAGTAAATCTGTAAGAGTCGGTCAGATGAAAATGACACAGATGGGAAAAAAAGAAGTAAACTGTCTACTGCAGTGAGATGACAAAAGTCATGGCATACACAGATGGTGATAGGGGCAGCGCATTGACGGACCTGTCATTTGCACTCAGGTGATTCGTGTAGAAAGGTCCCGGGCGTGATTATGGCGGCACGACGGGAATCAACACACTCTGCAGAACTAGTAGACGCTTTGAACCGTAATTAGGGCGATTCACAAACAACAACTTAAGTGCACATGTTATTCCAAAAACGTTATCGTGGAAGTAGGGGCCAGCAGGTGCTGGTGAAAAAACACGCATTGATAAGGTTATCTTTTATTTTGAAGGGCTTTCTCAGTAATAGATTTTTAAGTCTGGCATTTCTTTAAAAAAATTTTCAAAACAATTTCAAATAGCTTGACAATTTTCATTATGAAAAGGAGATTACCAGGTATGACATTAACAACTTGCCTATAATGACATTTTAACTTTATATATATATATATATATATATATATATATATATATATATATATATATATATATATATATATGTCATTATAGGCAAGTTGTTAATGTCATACCTGGTAATCTCCTTTTCATAATGAAAATTGTCAAGCTATTTGAAATTGTTTTGAAAATTTTTTTTAAAGAAATGCCAGACTTAAAAATCTATTACTGACGCTCGGGAAGTACGTACTGGGCGGTGACGGAGAAAGATAACAGTTAAAAAAACTCCTTTAAGATAGCTCTACGTAAAGGCTATTACAAGGTTTGATGTTAACAATAAGAAGATTTTAAAATTTTCATATCAATAAGGGAACAATGCCAAAAAAACTAAGTAGCTACCTTGTACTAAGCAAAAATAGTCGTCTCTCGCCAGTTACATAACTTATATTTGTTACAAGATCGATGTGAATAAGCCAACACACAAACCTTCACATTAAAGGCAGTTCCCAAAAAAAAAAAAATTTCCTGAGCTCGGTGTAAAGGCGTTCAAATCTGAATAGGCGGAATAGTTACTGGTGGTCTACAAAGCCATAGCATATCAGCCCCAAAACTTCCATTACAAGCCGCCACCTTCCCGAGTTACTCAAACCCAGAAGATGTAGCAAGGGCGGTGCCTGCACAGACTCCGAACCACAGTGACCCGCGACACCGACCCAAAATCACCCAATCGTGATATGAATGAAACTGCCCGACCATGGAGCAGTTACCACAATCCCGCGGACAGGCAAACGAAAGCTGTGGTGGGACGACCCCAACAAAACCACTGGGGAAGAAACTCATACACTTCACTAGAACTTGAAAACCTCTTATATATATATATCACTAACTCTGTTACATAAAACAGTACTCAGCTTCTCACATTCCACCCCCAGCGCCGGGAACACGTCGCACTTCCAAATGCTCGTCAGAGCCAAACGCTGCCAGTGGTTTCAACGGCCGATAGGAAGGCACACGGTCCCACGCGCTGATCTCCTGCACCACGGTTTCTAAGCTTCATAAGCCACGTACATACGGGTAAGGCAGACTTAGCCCCTGGCAGCCAAGAGGTCGGGTAAAGCACGTGGCGAGCTGTTGACGACCCCCAACAGCAGGGCCCCGCTCGCGCCACCACCTCTCTCGGTCACCGCCCAGTACGTACTCCCCGATCGTCACGCGACCGTACCCTTGTTCCACCTCCCGCCAAAGGGCGGTAGCGATCCAAACACCACGCCAAACCGAAAGCGCCACCGCAAACACTAGACGCGAAGCGAAAGCACTCCGCCTGGCGCGCTTTTCGAAGAGCCGGACACAACTACGGCTAACGCTTCAGACATTCCGTTTCGGAAATCGTTAGGGAATTCAATATTCCGAGGCCCACAGCGTCAAGAGCGTGTCGAGAATACCAAATTTAAGGCATTACCACAGACAATGCAGTGGCCGACGGCCTTCGCTTAACGACCGAGAAGAGCCGCATTTGTGTAGGGTTCTCAGTCCTAACAGACAAGCAGTGCTGCGTGGAATACCCGCGGAAATCATGTTGGATGTGCGACGAACGTATCTGCTAAGACAGTGCGGCGAAATGTGACGTTAACGGGCTGTGGCAGCAGACGAGCGACGAGAGTGCCTTCGCTAACAGCACGACATCGCCTGCAGCGCCTCTCCTGGGCTTGTGACCATATCGGTTTGATCCTAGACGACTGGGAAACCGTGGCCTGATCAGATGAGTCCCCATTTCAGTTGGTACGACCTGAGTGTGTTGCAGACCCTGCCTGTCAACAAGCACTGTGCAAGTAGATGGTGGCTCCATAATGATGTGGGCTGTGTTTTCATGGACTGGACTGGGTGTTCTGCTCCATCTGAACCGATCATTGACTGGAAATTGTTATATTCGGTTACTCGAAGATCGTTTGTAGCCGTGTATGGTCTTCAATTTCCCAAACAACGATGAAATTTTTATGGATGAAATGCACGATATCACCGGACCACAACTGCTCGCGATTAGTTTGAATGACATTGCCGGCCGGCGTGGCCGAGCGGTTCTAGGCACTTCAGTCTGGAACCGCGCGACCGCTACGGTCGCAGGTTCGAATCCTGCCTCGGGGATGAATGTGTGTGAAGTCCTTAGCTTAGTTAGGTTTAAGTAGTTCTAAGTTCTAGGGGACTGATTACCTTAGATGTTAAATCCCATAGTGCTCAGAGCCGTTTTGAAGGACATTGTGAACAATTCGGGCGAATGCCACCCACAGCAGCTTCACTCACCTGCTTAATACCACTTTTATATTGTGTCTCTTTGTAATTTAGGTCCTGTTAAAGACAAGATTATTTTGTTCAGTCACATATTTGGAATATGTCAACATGGAATATTGTTCAGTTATTTTCTTCTATGTACAGCTGCTGCAATTTATTAATTGTTCATTAATTAACATATCATATATTTTATCTTAGTTACACAATCTTACATCGAATTTGCACTGAAAAAATCCTTCTTTGTTTATTCCTAATTCTAACATTAACGTATTCACCTCTGGAAATATAGATACTCGGTAGATGCACTAGTTTAAAATCTTTGATGCAATAAAATTTCTCCACAGCACGTACTTATATTTGTATCTGATGATGGCATAACAGCTAAAAAACTTTCTTGGAACAAATAATAAATGTTGTAGAATATTACAGCAGTGTTATGTTTCTTTATTCATAATTCATAAAAAACTTTCGTGGAACAAATAATAAATGTTGATTACAGCAGTGTTATGTTTCTTTATTCATAATCCATAAAATCCGGGGAACGTCCCTCCACAGGGTCCATTGTTGTTGGGAGGGATCACAGGTAGTGGAAAGGACGCTTCTTAAGTGGGTATTGAGAGTGCCACTCCCAATGTCAGGGCACTTGAAGGGAGATCACTGTTTGGTATCTGAACCACTACCCATGATACCATAGGAAGGAGTGTGTCTCCCAGGGCGTCTGACTCTGCTTCTTCCATTTTCAGGGCGACTGCTGCTTTCGGAGGTACTGTCCATGTCAGGATGTAACTATAAACACTGGAATTACGACACATAGCTTCTAGAGGGAACTGATTCACACCAATGAGGGAAGTTGAAAATTTGTGCCATACTGGGATTCGAAACCGTGTCTCTTGCTTACTAGTCAGATTCTCTGACTACAAAGTCACCTTTTTTTCTTTTTTTTACGTTTTGCTTACAGCAGCTGCCGGTGCAACCGGTAAAATTTGTAGGAAAAGGCGAAATCGTAGCAAAAAGTTCTAGAGCTGAGTTAATTTTTTTTGCTCCCCTGGACAGGAAAGGGAACTACAAAAAAAAAGAAAAAAAAGAGAGAGAGAGAGATCTACCTGGCAGCGTCACTTGTGTCCTAACAAGAAAGAGCTGCACCTTTTCGGGCGTTGGCGTCTATCAATGTCTATCCCGAAACAACAAACCTTTTACTAAAAGGGGATGTGGACAGAAAGAAAACGTGGGAAGAGAACACACAGGGGAGCGATGTCCACAGCTCGTGGTCTAGTGGCTAGCGTTGCTGCCTCTGGATCACGAGGTCCCGGGTTCGATTCCTGGCCGGGTTGGGGATTTGCTCTGCCCGTCGACTGAGTGTTTGTGTTTCATCGTCGTCATTATTCGTGAGAGCGACTAGATTGGACTGTGTAAAAAATTGGACTGTGAAAAAATTGGGACTTTGTACGGGCGCTGATGACCGCGCAGTTGAGCGCCCCACATACCAAACATCATCATCACCAAACAGGGGAGCTGTGAAAATGAAAGGAGTTGTGTAAGGGCTTTTTTTTTTTTTTTTTTTTGTACCGAAATTCCGGGAGTCGCTTGGTGGAACATCCAAACGTGTCTTCCTGGAATTTTTATGGAGATTCCGTTTGTAGTTTGTTCAGATCATCATATCGGCAGAATAAACATCAGTATCTCATGGCTTGGACGTTCCAGCTGGAAGGTGGCTCATTTAAGGCGCTCCAACAAATTTGGAAATTTGTGGTAAGTTCCTGAGGGACCAAACTGCTAAGATCATCGGTCCCTAGGCTTAAAGTAACTTACACTAAGGACAACACACACACCCATACCCGAGAGAGGACTCGAACCTCCGGCGGGAGGAGCCGCTCGAATCGTGCGAGACGCCCTAGACCGCGCGGCTACACAGTGCGGATCCAAAATTGGAAAGAGTTGCTTGTATATGGGGTTGCCAACAAGTGCGTAGTGTTGAACGTTAAGGTACGTCCAATAATCCAATTCCGATTTTTCGTCAGGGCCAGAAAGGTAGCAGACTATGATTGCGTATCCATATGAGAGCATTACTTTTCATTGCAGGGTCATGAATCACGTCCGGGAATAAAAGCATCTGCAAAGTAATCTGAGCAGGTTTCTGAGGGGTAAAGAAAGCCAAGATGCGCTGCACGGGCCGCAATGTGCTAGACAATGGGCCACACGAGAATCGATTGGAGTCTGTGTCGTCCACACTGCAGTGAACATATATGGGTGTGTCGGCGAGGCAGATGCGGCGCAAATGAAACTGGTTGACCTGTTTGCCATTGACGGTGATATACCAGACAGATTGAACGCTGGTGTCGAGAAAGGCTGCATGCACCGCTTTCTATACACGACGCCATATGATGTGGAGGAATTTGTGTTCGTTGGAATTGGGGGGGGGGGGGGCTGATGCATTATGCTTCGTGCACAGTCTTTGCCCAGAGTATTCATGGGAGTGGTAAGGATTGGAGGATGTAACTTAATTCCAGAAAGAAATGCCGAAAGTGATAAAAGGGGTTGGAATGTCTGATAATACGACTGGGGCTGAAACGGAATAGAAGTCTCGTGAGGCTCGTCAGGGAATGACGCCAGATTTTTAGTTAGGAGCTAACAAAAAGTGCTGTAACCCTCTGGGATGTAGAATAACTTAACCACAGCACATTCCCGTGAGAGGGAGCAGTATCCCACATGGGGGATACAAGATGCGTGGTAGACGCACACTGCACCATGTTGAGAGATCTATGCTGGCGATCAACGAGGCCAGCCCTCATCATTTGGAGGAGACATCTGCTGTTTGTTGCTGCTGAACGAAGAAGATCATTCAAAAAATCCATGCACAAGCAGCAGACATCGGTGGCCACACTTAGAGGAGCTACCCGTCTCTCAGGTAGGCCCTCTCCACTATACAGAACCTACGATTTTGAAACATTAAGAGAATCACCTGATGCCACACCATATGTTTCCATCTGTGTTAGAGCCATGCGGACATCATCTTCACTACGTAGGTAGAAGACAAGCTCGTCAGCATAGGCCATATGGCAGAAACGGTGTCCATGCAATGTCAGGCCCACCTGGCTTTTGGGAAAGTCCCTGGAGTATGGGTTCTAAAGCCAAAGCATATAGTACCATGGAAAGTCGACAACCCTGTTAGATGGAGTGCTCGATCACTGGAGGCACAGTGAGGTGTCAATTATAGAGTATTCTTGAAGTCACATCGCTCAAGAGCCACATTATCTCTGTTACTATATCAACTGGAAAACTCATGTGCTGGAGGACTGTCATCAAAACGGTATGATCGACATGGTCAAATGCCTGATTGAAGTGATGCCAGTGCGCCAGGCATTCGTCGCGATCTGGCGAACGCCATCATGTCCATGTAATGGCACAGGGCTGTATTAAAATTGTCACCACTCACAGAAGTCTGATTGAGGGACGTGACGTACAGTGCTGCCTTCTTCAGTCGTGATGTCAACTAATGGGTGAAAATATTCATGTCATTGTTGAATAGAGTGATGGGCAGTTAACGCAGGCCGGTGTGGCCGAGCAGTTCTAGGCGCTTCAGTCTGGAACTGCGCCACCGCTATGGTCGCAGGTTGGAATCCTGCCTCGGGCATGGATGTGTGTGATGTCCTTAGGTTGGTTAGGTTTAAGTAGTTCTAAGTTCTAGGGGACTGATGACCTCAGCAGTTAAGTCCCATAGTGCTCAGAGCCATTTTTTTGGGCAGTTAACCACAGATCTGCAATCACCCATGTAGTATAGGGTCTTGGATAATGACCCCAACAAGAAAGGTGGTTGGGATCACTGTTGTTGGGGACAGTTCACAACAGATGGACATCCAAGTAGGTCCCAACAGGTAGCTAAAACACTTGTAAAATTCGAGTGTGAGGTTGTCTGGTCTTGGGGACTTTTTGGCAGCTCCCATTTGATAGTGTGTAAGACTTCATCCAAGATCATGTTTTCCTGAAGTTGTAAGGCCACGCCGTCTGGTATGGTGTTTATGGTGAGTGCCGCTTCCTTCTCAATTAAGGTTGGGCTATGCAGGAAGCTGAGTGAAATGGCAATGGCAAGCTTGACCAGTGGCGCATTGCATAGTATATCGTCGTCCTTCCGCATCGGTGAGGTTGTGTTTGAGAGCTCGATGACGACGCCAACATTTTGTGAGGAGTTAGAACATCGACAGCGGTTTGTGAGGCGTATGGTCTTGGGTGCAGGACCTAACAAAGGTCCCTTCCGAGTGTCATCGTATGAGTGAAGTGATCCACATTTTAGTATGATGCACTATCACCTGACAGATGGGAGAGAATGCCATTGAAGTGCAGTCTTGTAGTATCACATAATAAAGTCCATGGTGCTGCTATGGCAAGCCTTGATGTCTTTGCCATATTCCATCACTGACCTACTTAGAGTTGGTTTTGCACAGAATAGCCACCAGATAGGGTGGATGTGTAGGTTGGGTGACAGAGACCCCATGCATCCTCAACGATCCGTCATCAGTCAGGAGTAGTCAGGAGGGAAACGTTTAATTTCCACAGGCCACGACTGTAGCACACACGTTAGCTATTGAAGCCGATAACACATATGTAGACCTCATGGTCAGAGAAAGCCAGACGCCAAATCTCAGTGTGTCAAGTGTCACCCGCACGAGTGCATGTGAGGTACAGTCAAGGCGACTGGACGAGTGTGCTGTACAATACGTGTACCCTGCAAGGATGCCGTGAACCTTTGGTTGATAAGCTGAAGTCAGTCGATGATAACAGAGAGGGCCTGCTAGGATGAAATATCTGGCGCAGCTATTGTGGCTGCAATCACCGTGTGGGAGCTGGTCCAGGCGCCACCATGGGGCACTACCACATGGGTGGACTAGCGTCCTGATCTGCTCTGTCATCATCAGTCCAGGAGATCGTAATCGGTGGTGGGCGACTGTTGTGCCAATCAAAGGCTAAGAGTGGTGACTATGCTACAGTGGTCTCCAGAGAACCTCCCTCCACAGGATCCATTGTTGTTGGGAGTGATCACAGGCAGTGGAAAGGACGCTTCTCAAGTGGGCATTGAGAGTGCCACTGCCATTGTCAGGGCACTTGAAGGGGGATCACTGTTTGGTATCTGGTCCACTACCTATGATACCATATGAAGGAGTGTGTCGTCAGAGGGCATTTGACTCTACTGCTTCCATTTTCAGGGCGACTCCTGCTTTCGGAGGTGCTGTCCACATCGGGATGCGGCCGTCCCTTGTCCGAGGTCATGCTCATCTGGAGTAAAGCAGAGTGAGTGCAACAATCGATTTGATGTCCACTGCTTCGGGTGGACCATCCATCGAGCTTTGGGGAGTTGTTGGTCTCGTCGCCTTCATAGAAAATTGTGCCGAGAGGGAGTGTGAGCGGGAGAACAGGCGCATCCTGGAGTGATGCGCCTGGGTTGTGCATGGTGAAGGTGTAGATGTCTGGTAAAGAAGTGACAGTCACTTTCTGGATCTGGAGAAAACGGCGACAGAGACAATCGGACCCTACCTGACCCTGTTTCCAATATCCTGCACATGTCCTCATGTGACCATCATACATGATGACTGCTCACACACCACCTATCAGCGGATAGGATGGTAAATGTTTGGACAGTTTGATCTTGATTTGCACCTTTCAACACGATCGAGCACCTGTTCATAATGCATGGCCTGTGGTGGAGTGGTTACACGACAGTAACATCCCTGTAATGGACTGGCTTGCACAGGGTCATGATCTGGATCCTATAGATCACCTTTGGAATGTTTTGGAACGCCAACTTCGTGCCAGGCCTCAACGACCGACATAGATACCTCTCCTCAGCGCAGCACTCTGTCAAGAATGGGTTACCACTCTTCAAGAAACCTCCAGCACTTGATTGAACGTATCCCTGCGAGGGTAGAAGCTGTCATCAAGGCTAAGGATGGGCCAACACCATATTGAATTCCAGCAGTACCGCAAGATGGCGCCCTGAACTTGTAAGTCATTTTCAGCTAGGCGTCCGGATACTTTTGGTCACGTAGTGTACATCCACTTACGTTTGCTGTAAGTATGAGCTGCATTCGTAAACAATTAAGGAATGATTAAAATGGAACATAACAGTCACAAAAATTTCAGCGCAAGAAGGATGTGTATGAGTACACAAAGTATATTACTGACCCCAGTTTTATCGACTGTTTTATGAGTTTTAAAACAAAAGTCTCAGAAGTTATTTAAAAACCAAAACAATTGGAAAATGACAAACTATTTCGTAAATCTAGGAATAAAATTAAAGCAACGTGGAAGTTATTAAAAAAGTATTGGGTGCTAGGTCAGATAATCACTGTAACACCAAACTAATTGAAAAAAAGCAGTAAACTAATTGACTCCTAACTAGTGGCTAATACTTTTAACCTTTACTTCTCAAACCTAGCTGAGGAATTAATGAATACGTATAATGTCAGTCAGTCAGACTGTAAGAGAATAATAGACAAAAATTCATGCAAAGATGTTCTTTATGGATTCAGTGAGAACTGAGGAACTATTTAACATTCTAAAGGTTTCGCCGGCTGGAGTGGCCAAGCGGTTCTAGGCGCTACAGTCTGGAACGGCGCGACAGCTACGGTCGCAGGTTCGAAACTTGCCTCGGGCATGGATGTGTGTGATGTCCTTAGGTTAGTTAGGTTTAAGTAGTTCTAAGTTCTAGGGGACTGTTGACCTCAGAAGTCCCATAGTGCTCAGAGCCATTTGAACCATAAAAGTTTCACTGAATAAGTATTCATAGGGTTTTGATGAATTTCTATATGTTACCAAGGTAAGTGCAACTTTTATAGTTGAACCACTAGTAGACATTGTAAATTCATCATTCGAGAAAAGCCTATTTCCAAATGCCTCCCCCTTCACAAGAAGGGTGCCAAAAATGAAATTTCTAGTTACAATTATCTGTTTTGAGAAAAATTATGGAGAAAATCTTGTATGGCAGATTACTTGCCTTCCTAGTAAAGAAAAACTAATAAGTGATTCACACCATGCATTCAGTAATATGGAAAGTCATCCCACACAGCAATAATCACCTCTTTACATGAAATACAGCAGTGCATGAAAAACATCACGTGTCTGGTATATTTCTTGGCCTTAGTAAAGCCTCTGATCTAATTGATATATTCTCCTGCGGAAGCTAAGCTGGAATCAGAGACCAGTCTTACAAAAGGATACAATCATACCTACACAATCGTTAACAAATTACTGAAATAAAACACACCAACACTGAAGCACACAAAACTTCCAATTTTTACAAAAATGCGCAAAATATGGTTTAAAATTAACGGCTCATAATAAATTATAATGAAACTTTGCACTTAATTTCCACACTGTACAAAATGTCCGCCCTGCAAGTCGTGGTCTTATCCTTGAGTGGAAATCTGTTTCAGATGTGAGGGATATAACATTTTTAAGCATACATATTCAAAAGAACATGAGGTGAAGGTGCACATCAGTTGTTTAAATTAACTACAGCCACTCACTCATATACACTGTTCGAGTTCTGACACAAAGTACAAGCTACCATTCTGCACTCACAATGTACCATGATAATATACAATCACTAATTATGTATGGAATGATTTTTTGAGGGAATTCCAGTATGTGCAAGAAATATTTGCAATACATAAAAAGATTGTCAGTGATAAAAGCAAGTTTGTCAGCACATCTTTTTCTAACTCAAAGAAAAAAGCTTTTTTACTTACATCACACAGGTAGTTGCACGATTTTGGTGTCCTTGAATTTACGTCACCTTTTACGTCGATCTATACCTGACGGAAATCGATAAAACTAATAGCGACCATACCTGCTATTATTTGAGCAGTTTGGAGCAGCACACGCTCAACCATTTGACGCTGTGAAACAATAAAATTAAGCAAATTACACGAAGCATACAACACTGCCGTCGGAGTGCATGTAGTTATACACACACACACACACACACACATATATATATATATATATATATATATATATATATATATATTATGTTTTATGTAACATAACTTGGAGAGATAGGAAATGCTGGCTATTAACTAGCGCAGAGATGCCGTTTGAAATGGAGAGAAACGATCGTTGTGACACAACTAGATTAGAAGAAGGGACTGGATGTCAGGACACGTCCTGAGACATTAAGTAATCGTCAGTCTGGTTACGGAGATGAGAGTGCGGCGGGCGGGGGAAGGTGGCAGAGGAGAGGGACAAAATAGTAAAGGGACGTCAGAATTGGACTGGTAGTAGGCAGGTTCAAATAGATGTAGCTTGCAGTAGGTGTGCGGAGATGAAGAGCCTTCCACAGAACAGACTAGCGTGAAGAGATGTGCCAAACCATTCTGTGGACCGAAGACCGCAACAACAACTAAAGCTGATATCTCAATTAGCCGTGGATAAATAAACAAATAATTAGCTACAAAAGATCGTCCGTTATCCACTTAAAAAACATTTTCCCCGTTTCATGAGCATTTAATGTGTTTTTTATTTTTATTATTTTTTCCATAACTTTTGTCCCAAATGGGAAGCAAGCAGGGGAAAGGGCGAGAAATGGGATACGTTATCGCTGGTACAGTTACACCGGTTCTTCTTTCAAGTGTTTTAAAAGAAAGCCAATAAGATCAAGAAGAGGAGGGGAAGGAAGTAGACGGAAATGAGATGAGAGAATGATATAACACAGTACTGCTGGCCTAAGCACAAACAAGGCCACTGGACTAGAATACATTCCCTCAAAACTGTGATATCTTTGGGAAAGCCGGCCTTTACTGAACTATTCCACCTGGTGTCCGAGAGATGTTGCAAAGGGGAAATACCTTCAGACTTCAAGAAGAAATTAATAATTCCAATTCCAAAGTAAGTAGATACTGGCAGATGTGAATATTACCGAACTCTCAGTTTAATAAGTCTTGGTTGCAAAATACTGACACGAACTACACTCCTGGAAATGGAAAAAAGAACACATTGACACCGGTGTGTCAGACCCACCATACTTGCTCCGGACACTGCGAGAGGGCTGTACAAGCAATGATCACACGCACGGCACAGCGGACACACCAGGACCCGCGGTGTTGGCCGTCGAATGGCGCTAGCTGCGCAGCATTTGTGCACCGCCGCCGTCAGTGTCAGCCAGTTTGCCGTGGCATATGGAGCTCCATCGCAGTCTTTAACACTGGTAGCATGCCGCGACAGCGTGGACGTGAACCGTATGTGCAGTTGACGGACTTTGAGCGAGGGCGTATAGTGGGCATGCGGGAGGCCGGGTGGACGTACCGCCGAATTGATCAACACGTGGGGCGTGAGGTCTCCACAGTACATCGATGTTGTCGCCAGTGGTCGGCGGAAGGTGCACGTGCCCGTCGACCTGGGACCGGACCGCAGCGACGCACGGATGCACGCCAAGACCGTAGGATACTACGCAGTGCCGTAGGGGACCGCACCGCCACTTCCCAGCAAATTAGGGACACTGTTGCTCCTGGGGTATCGGCAAGGACCATTCGCAACCGTCTCCATGAAGCTGGGCTACGGTCCCGCACACCGTTAGGCCGTCTTCCGCTCACGCCCCAACATCGTGCAGCCCGCCTCCAGTGGTGTCGCGACAGGCGTGAATGGAGGGACGAATGGAGACGTGTCGTCTTCAGCGATGAGAGTCGCTTCTGCCTTGGTGCCAATGATGGTCGTATGCGTGTTTGGTGCCGTGCAGGTGAGCGCCACAATCAGGACTGCATACGACCGAGGCACACAGGGCCAACACCCGGCATCATGGTGTGGGGAGCGATCTCCTACACTGGCCGTACACCACTGGTGATCGTCGAGGGGACACTGAATAGTGCACGGTACATCCAAACCGTCATCGAACCCATCGTTCTACCATTCCTAGACCGGCAAGGGAACTTGCTGTTCCAACAGGACAATGCACGTCCGCATGTATCCCGTGCCACCCAACGTGCTGTAGAAGGTGTAAGTCAACTACCCTGGCCAGCAAGATCTCCGGATCTGTCCCCCATTGAGCATGTTTGGGACTGGATGAAGCGTCGTCTCACGCGGTCTGCACGTCCAGCACGAACGCTGGTCCAACCGAGGCGCCAGGTGGAAATGGCATGGCAAGCCGTTCCACAGGACTACATCCAGCATCTCTACGATCGTCTCCATGGGAGAATAGCAGCCTGCATTGCTGCGAAAGGTGGATATACACTGTACTAGTGCCGACATTGTGCATGCTCTGTTGCCTGTGTCTATGTGCCTGTGGTTCTGTCAGTGTGATCATGTGATGTATCTGACCCCAGGAATGTGTCAATAAAGTTTCCCCTTCCTGGGACAATGAATTCACGGTGTTCTTATTTCAATTTCCAGGAGTGTATTTACAGAATAATGGAGAATACTGGTAGAATGTGACCAGTTTCGATTCCTGAGAACTGTAGGAACAGGCGAGGCAATACTGACCCTACGACTTATCCCAGAACATAGCTTAAGGAAACGCAAACCTACGTTTATGGCATTTGTATATTTGGAGAAAGCTTTTGATAACATTCTCTGCATTACAATATTTAAATTTTTGAAGGTAACAGGGGTAAAATACAGGGAACGAAAAGTTATTTACAACTTGTACAGAAACCAGTCGGCGGTTATAATAGCCGAAAGACATGATAGAGAAGCAGTGCTTGAGAAGAGAGTGAGCAGGATTGTAGCCTATCGTCAATGTTATTCAATCCCTACATTAAGCAAGCAGTAAAGGAAAGCGAGGAAAAATTTGGAAAGGGAATTCAAGTTCGGGGCGAAGAAATGAAAACTTTGCGGTTTGCCGATTACGTTATCAGACACAGCAAAGTACTTGGAAGTTCAATTTAACAAAATGTTGAAAGGAGGATATAAGACTGACATTAAAAGAAGCAAAACAAGGATACCTGAATGTAGTCGAATTAAATCAGTCGTTGCTTAGGGAGTTAGATTAGGAAATGAGGCACTAAAATTAATATATCTGTTTTGTTATGTGGGTATTAAAATAACTGAAGATGACCGAAGTAGAGGTGATATGAAATGTAGATTGCCCAATGTCAAGAAAAGCGTTTCTGGAGAAAGTAAATTTTTTAAATCGAATATAAATTTAAATATTAGGAAGCCTTTTCTCAAGGCATTTGTCTGGAGTGTAGCCTTGTATGGAAGTGAAACATGGACAATAGACAGTTCAGACAACGCATTTCAAATGCGGTGCTACAGAAGAGTGTTAATGAGAAGATATGAATAGAATTGGGGAAAAAAGACATTTTTAGCACACCTTGACTAAAAGAAGGGATCGGTTGATAGGAAACAGTTTGAGACATTAAGGAATTATCAATTTAGTACTAGAGGGAAGTGTGTGGGGGTAAAAATTATAGAGGGAGGCCAAGAGACGAGTACAGTAAGCAGATCCAAATAAATGTGGGTTGCAGCGGTTAGTCGGAGATGAAGAGGCCTTCACAGGACAGAGTAACGTGCAGAGCTGAATCAGTCCAGTCTTCGGATTTTCTTTTTACAATTTTAGTAGTAATATGCTGCATGTTCTATTTAAAAATGAAGATAACCTATTTAGTAGTTTATAGAAGATAACTGCCTTCGAATTAGGAAATACTGTAGAACTGAAGTCAACGAAGAAGATCGTAATTTGTGAGTGTCGAGTTTTGCGTGGGACACCTGCACCAGAAGCACGATGTTGCAGTGGCTGAGCCGATCGTTGTGGCCAAGCGGTTCTAGGCGCTTCAGTCCAGAACAGCGCGCCTGCTACTGTCGCAGGTTTGCATCCTGCCTCAGGCATGGATGTGTGTGATGTCCTTAGGTTGGTGCCGGTGTTGTTCAGAACCGCGTTGCAGTGTTTCTTCGGATGTGCCCGGCAATGACAGTCCATACTGGCAACTGTGAATACATTTAATGTACATCAGAAGTGTTGGAAGAAACGAAGGGCTGAGTTCTATTATTGGAGGGGGGGGGGGGGAAGGGGGTAGCGTGTTGGAGAAGCTGTTTGAGGGGTCCTATGGAGGGAAAGGTGCTCAGGACGGTTGGTAGGGTGTGAGGGTGTGCGTGGAACAGGACGGTTGTGGATCATAAGCCGACATTAAGGAATGGGAAGCCCTGTTGAGGACATTGTAAGAAGAGGTTCGCTATGCATGATAGGATGGGTTGATGTTAGAACAGTTTTCTTGGTCTGGCATTCGGTGTTCGTAGAATTCTTTATGTAGGCGGGGGGGGGATGTAGAGTGTGAGTAGTGTTAGGGTTGTGAGGATGAGTTCGGATAGATTTAGCAGAAGGGTGAGCTTGGTAGTTTTCGGCAGTACGATGGGGTGGCTAGTATCAAGTTTAAGGGACATACATGATATTCAAAGGAGTTCTGTGTCTTTTTAATGAGGAGGAAAGATGGGAATTTGATAGGTTTGTAAGGGATTGATGCTACATCTACATCTACATTTATACTCCGCAAGCCACCCAACGGTGTGTGGCGGAGGGCACTTTACGTGCCACTGTCATTACCTCCCTTTTCTGTTCCAGTCGCGTATGGTTCGCGGGAAGAACGACTGTCTGAAAGCCTCCGTGCGCGCTCTAATCCCTCTAATTTTACATTCGTGATCTCCTCGGGAGGTATAAGTAGGTGGAAGCAATATATTCGATACCTCATCCAGAAACGCACCCTTTCGAAACCTGGCCAGCAAGCTACACCGCGATGCAGAGCGCCTCTCTTGCAGAGTCTGCCACTTGAGTTTATTAAACATCTCCGTAACGCTATCACTGTTACCTAATAACCCTGTGACGAAACGCGCCGCTCTTCTTTGGATCTTCTCTATCTCCTCTGTCAACCCGATCTGGTACGGATCCTACACTGATGAGCAATACTCAAGTATAGGTCGAACGAGTGTTTTGTAAGCCACCTCCTTTGTTGATGGACTACATTTTCTAAGCACTCTCCCAATGAATCTCAACCTGGTACCCGCCTTACAAACAATTAATTTTATATGATCATTCCACTTCAAATTCTTCCGCGCGCATACTCCCAGATATTTTACAGAAGTAACTGCTACCAGTGTTTGTTGCGCTATCATATAATCATACAATAAAGGATCCTTCTTTCTATATATTCGCAATACATATTCCTATTAACTTCCATATTCAGGGATGCCGTAACGGCCTTATGATAACTGATTCCCTGTTCTGCACGTACAGAGTCGAAAAGTTCGGGTCTGTTTGTTATCAGTAGGTCCAAGATGTTATCTCCACGAGTCGGTTCTCTGTTTAATTGATCGAGGTAATTTTCGGATAGTGCACTCAGTATAATGTCACTCGATGCTCTGTCCCTACCACCCGTCCTAAACATCTGAGTGTCCCAGTCTATATCTGGTAAATTGAAATCTCCACCTAAGACTATAACATGCTGAGACAATTTATGTGAAATGTATTCCAAATTTTCTCTCAGTTGTTCTGCCACTAATACTGCTGAGTCGGGAGGTCGGTAAAAGGAGCCAATTATTAACCTAGCTCGGTTGTTGAGTGTAACCTCCACCCATAATAATTCACAAGAACTATCCACTTCTACTTCACTACAGGATAAACTACTACTAACAGCGACGAACACTCCACCACCGGTTGCATGCAATCTATCCTTTCTAAACATCGTCTGTACCTTTGTAAAAATTTCGGCAGAATTTATCTCTGTCTTCAGCCAGCTTTCTGTACCTATAACGATTTCAGCTTCGGTGCTTTCTATCAGCGCTTGAAGTTCCGGTACTTTACCAACGCAGCTTCGACAGTTGACAATTACAATACCGATTGCTGCTTGGTCCCCGCATGTCCTGACTTTGCCCCGCACCCGTTGAGGCTGTTGCCCTTTCTGAACTTGCCCAAGGCCATCTAATCTAAAAAACCGCCCAGCCCACGCCACACAACCCCTGTACCCGTGTAGCCGCTTGTTGCGTGTAGTGGACTCCTGACCTATCCAGCGGAACCCGAAACCCCACCACCCTATGGCGCAAGTCAAGGAATCTGCAGCCCACACGGTCGCAGAACCGTCTCAGCCTCTGATTCAGACCCTCCACTCGGCTCTGTACCAAAGGTCCGCAGTCAGTCCTGTCGACGATGCTGCAGATGGTGAGCTCTGCTTTCATCCCACTAGCGAGACTGGCAGTCTTCACCAAATCAGATAGCCGCCGGAAGCCAGAGAGGATTTCCTCCGATCCATAGCGACACACATCATTGGTGCCGACATGAGCGACCACCTGCAGATGGGTGCACCCTGTACCCTTCATGGCATCTGGAAGGACCCTTTCCACATCTGGAATGACTCCCCCCGGTATGCACACGGAGTGCACATTGGCTTTCTTCTCCTCTCTTGCTGCCATTTCCCTAAGGGGCCCCATTACGCGTCTGACGTTGGAGCTCCCAACTACCAGTAAGCCCACTCTCTGCGACCGCCCGGATCTTGCAGACTGAGGGGCAACCTCTGGAACAGGACAAGCAGCCATGTCAGGCCGAAGATCTGTATCAGCCTGAGACAGAGCCTGAAACCGGTTCGTCAGACAAACTGGAGAGGCCTTCCGTTCAGCCCTCCGGAATGTCTTTCGCCCCCTGCCACACCTTGAGACGACCTCCCACTCTACCACAGGTGAGGGATCAGCCTCAATGCGGGCAGTATCCCGGGCAACCACAGTCGTAGTCCGATCGGGGGATGCGTGGGACGAGCTGGCCGTCCCCGACAAACCCCCATCCGGACCCCCACAGTGATGCCCATTGGCAACAGTCTCAAGCTGTGTGACCGAAGCCAACACTGCCTGAAGCTGGGAGCGAAGGGATGCCAACTCAGCCTGCATCAGAACACAGCAGTTGCAGTCCCTATCCATGCTAAAAACTCTTGTGCAAAGAACGTCTGAACTAATCTATAGAGAGCGCAAACAAATCGACACAAAATTTAAACGGTTATTAAAATACAAGATTGCCTAGTAAATGCAGTAATGCTGCTACTTGCGCACTGCTGACACACTGCTCGGCGGCGGAAGGAGACTACGCGATTTTACACTATTCAGGTACTAAAACGCGATGCTACAACTCTCAAATACTATAATACGCCCGAAATTTATGAATTAAACAATGCAAGTACCAAAAACACGCAAAGAAATTAAGAATTAAACTATGTATCAAATGAGTGAGCTAGGAGTATACGACTTGCTGCTGCAGCTGCTTATCCAACGGCGGCAGGGAGCACACGAGATAAGTAAGCGGATATCAAAAGTATTTGAGAACACACAATTTTATTTTTGTGAAGTAATCTGTACTAAATCAGTGTCAAATACAGAAGGAAAGCTGACATTAGAGATATACACGAATTAGATAATTATACAGTGTTTCCCAAACCATTTAACACCTATATAGACTATTTAGTACGACCTGAAAACAAATTAGCTCTCCTGTGGGTATAAAAATTGCGAAACAGAGATAAGTTATCTGAATACGTTACGGTAGTGATCACAATCAATTATAACGAACTACTAGAAGTATCATAGAAATTTCATATGCTAAGCTATATTTATTAACGGTTCACAAAATTTCTATAACTAAAGCAATGGCAATCGTGGACAACGGTCGTTTCCAATGAAAATCGGCCTCTATGGGATCAGGATACTGTGTATGTTTATAAGTATAATGAGTATGATTAATGCGTGATGGGTGATATAAGTGTCGTTGCAAGATCTATGAAGGATGGTGAAGATTAGGGACCCATCTGAAATTCTGTGCCGGCCGGGGTGGCCGTGCGGTTCTAGGCGCTGCAGTCCGGAACCGCGGGACTGCTACGGTCGCAGGTTCCAATCCTGCCTCGGGCATGAATGTGTGTGATGTCCTTAGGTTAGTTAGGTTTAAGTAGTTCTAAGTTCTAGGGGACAGATGACCTAAGATACTAAGTCCCATACTGCTCCGAGCCATTTGAAATTCTTCCTTTGTCTTATTCAGATTAGTGTGTAATGCCTGAAGGAGAAATATTCTTAAGTACCGTACCATCATCCGAAAGGAAACAGAGAGAGGCGCAGAACATAAGTAGAATGAGTGCTCGATCTGTTCAACGAGAAAGCAAGGAGAAAAGAAAGAGTAATTTCGGAAGAAGAAGAAGAAGGAACGAAGGAATGCTGGCAAAAGGCAAAAGAGTTTCAGAAGCGACAGCAATTGCGTATTGTAGCTTATCAGCTGCTGAAACTGCAGGATAGCAAGTGAAATGGTTCACAACATCAGAACTGAGTGTATTGTCAGTAAGAAAAGACTATTCTGAACAAATGAAAAAAAAACTTGGACAAGGAAGAAACAAAATTGTGCCTCATATGCTGCGGATAAATATCCAAACAAGAACCCTTAATCCAGCAGTGCAGAGTGGGTGTTTATGGGAAGGCAGCGGAGCCAGAACACAGTAAAAATAAAAGGAGAAGAGGATCGGCACTTGCAAACGTGTCTAATGTTACGCAGAGCCCTCGCCGCGGCAGAGGAAGTAGGAAGCGTGAGACTGGAACAGGTTGGCACAGCACGGTTATCATCAGAACCTACGCAACGATGAGCGATGTTCCCACCGGAAGGGGGAAGCACCCACTATCGAGAGCCCTTGTCTACTTTAATAACCACGGGTTATTACTGCGCTGCAAGAGAGACGATAACACACCTACGTGACAATTTGTTCTAATCAGTCAAGATAATGAGACGCCAGTCGCAAGTCTAAAAATTTCTACATAAGCTCCTCCCAATAACAAAGAAAGAGTAAACTAAGTTTGTTGCTAATCAGGGCTATTGCAGATCTACAATGTTTAAGTTCTTCTGTTCTGTCCCTAACACAAGGACAACGATTAAAAATATATTCGTATTTTACCTACAAGCACATTTTCTTCTTATCGTCGACTGGGAACTACATTACTTTTTATCACTTTTACACAAATATGTTGAGTAACATTTAGTTCAACGTAACCTTACAAATTTTACATATTATATTATTCAAGTAATTACAATATCTCGCAGCTGACATTTTTTTTTTGTCAAATTCTGTCATGTTCTGCAGGTGTATCATATTTGTCTGCATAAGAGTAGACGTGAAAGAAGGAAAACAAATGATAATTCTTGTGACACTTTACGACTCTGCCGTTGTCCGACCAGGATAATTGCTCTTAGAGAATAGTATTCTACTACACGCGCTATCTGTGCTTGCTACCGTTCCAACTTTGTAAAGTTGTTACATGAAGATACAACAGTATGCCATATAGTTAACTGGTGGAATATCATAAACTTGAAGCGCAGAAATTGGAAGAACTATTACAAAGACCTCACGGGGTGAAAGCGTTTTTGTCGTTCAAATTTAGATCGAGCTTCTGTCAGATACAACTGCATCTGTCTTGCTGGAAATATCGGATTTTTACGTTTTCGACCGATGTTACCAATTTCGACGACTACCTTTCTGTCTGAAAATATCTTCGGCTGCATTTTTTCTGTGAACTGAACGGAATTCTCGATGACTCAGTGAGGGAAGACACTACCTGTTATGTTGACGACCTGTGGATTCCAAAGGGACCTTGGCAAGATCACACAACAAAGCCCTGCAGGAGTTGCTCGGTGATCTGCTGAACCACAGAGTAACAGTCAATTTGGAGAAGCCTTGTTTCGGCACTTCGTAAGTAGAATTCTCAGGTCATATCGTCTCACTAGAAGGAATAATACTGAATCCGGAAAAACTAGAGGTGACTGGACAGCTCGCAACACCTCGAAACAAAAAGGATTTGAGAGGGTTTCTTATAGCTAGCTCTTTATTCGCACGAAGTAATGGCCGCTATCGACAGGGGATCTCAAGTTGATTCAGTATTTCTAGATTTCCGGAAAGCTTTTGACACCGTTCCTCGCAAGCGACTTCTAATCAAGCTGCGGGCCTATGGGGTATCGTGTCAGTTGTGCGACTGGATTTGTGATTTCCTGTCAGGAAGGTCGCAGTTCGTAGTAATAGACGGCAAATCATCGAGTAAAACTGAAGTGATATCTGGTGTTCCACAGGGAAGCGTCCTGGGACCTCTGCTGTTCCTGATTTATATAAATGACCTGGGTGACAATTTGAGCAGTTCTCTTAGGTTGTTCGCAGATGATGCTGTAATTTACCGTCTAGTAAGGTCATCCGAAGACCAGTATCAGTTGCAAAGCGATTTAGAAAAGATTGCTGTATGGTGTGGCAGGTGGCAGTTGACGCTAAATAAGGAAAAGTGTGAGGTGATCCACATGAGTTCCAAAAGAAATCCATTGGAATTCGATTACTCGATAAATAGTACAATTCTCAAGGCTGTCAGTTTAACTAAGTACCTGGATGTTAAAATTACGAACAACTTCAGTTGGAAAGACCACATAGATAATATTGTGGGGAAGGCGAGCCAAAGGTAGCGTTTCATTGGCAGGACACTTAGAAGATGCAGCAAGTCCACTAAATAGACTGTTTACACTACACTCGATCGTTCTCTGTTAGAATATTGCTGCGCGGTGTGGGATCCTTACCAGGTGTGATTGAGGGAGGACATCGAAAGGGTGCAAAAAAGGGCAGCTCGTTTTGTATTATCGCGTAATAGGGGAGAGAGTGTGGCAGATATGATACGCGAGTTGGGATGGAAGTCATCAAAGCAAAGACGTTTTTCGTCGCGGCGAGATCTATTCACGAAATTTCAGTCACCAACTTTCTCTTCCGAATGCTAAAATATTTTGTTGAGCCCAACCTACATAGGTAGGAATGATCATCAAAATAAAATAAGAGAAATCAGAGCTCGAAGAGAAAGGTTTAGGTGTTCGTTTTTCCCGCGCGCTGTTCGGGAGTGGAATGGTAGAGAGACAGTATGATGGTGGTTCGATGAACCCTCTGCCAAGCACTTAAATGTGAATTGCAGAGTAATCATGTAGATGTAGATGTAGTCATAATCTTTACACAAATAATTATAAGAATGGACGTTTTAACAGCACCAATACTTTGTGTACTGACAGGAAAAAATGACACCGTAGGTATGGGATGACAGTGCAGAGACTTCCAAGCACTGAAGAATGCACTGGTAATTGCTCCAGTATTGTCATATTAGGACTTGTCATCTAAGTTTTGCTTGGCGACTGACAGTGCGCAGACAAGTGTTGCAGTCATGATATTGAGGAGAATGGAGTGATCATGATGAAGATGATAGTATTTGGTAGTCACGTGCTGTCGAAATGTGAAAAGAATTATTGTGCAACAGAACTCGAGGCTTTGGCCATGGGGGTTCAAAAAATTTCGGTACTTCCTCTGTTGTACATTCATTACTAAGCGCTTGAATTTCTGCTGACAGCCAAATAAACCCACGATAGACTGAGGCAGTGTGTTCGCTTTTCATTACATACGTGCAAGGCATTACGAGCATAACAGCTGACGCACTGCAACATTTACTGGTAGAAAGGAAGAAAGAGACAGTAAAGGACTTCAAAGAAACCACTTCAGTCTATTTTATCTAATTAACGTAGTCTTTGAGAATTGTATCAAAGTAACACTTCCGGAGATAGCAAAGGAGCAGGGCAAGGACCCGGTACTTAGATAGCTAAAGGAGAAATGGCAAACAGAGAGGAAGCAACGATCAGAGTGGTTTATCTGAAGGAATCTGAGGAAACCTTGTTCCACCGAAGGAGTGTTACGGATTCACTGTGGACACTCACAATCCTAGAAGAGCTAATAAATAAAATCATACTATAAAGCAACCTCATCTACGAAATCTATGGGCCAAAGGAATTGAAGTTGAAAATTCGTATGCCCCTTTAATAATGTGCAACGGAGTATAAAGAAGGTCCTTTCCATCTGTAAGGCATGCCAAAATGTGAAACCCAGCACCTCGACAATGCAGGCACCACTCTATCCTGTGGTGTCCAAGAAATCGTGAGACCTTGTGGCAGCAGACTTGATGCGTGCATTACCAGTAACTTGCCATGGATATCGATATGTCCTAGTTCCTGTGGAGCTCACATCTAGGTATGTGACTCTCATGCTGTTATGAAGATCTACTGCATTCACTGTGCCTAAGGCACGGGTAGGACCTGTAGGACAGCATGTCAGACAGTGGACCACAATTTAAATCAGAACAGTGGAGAGCTACTCTGAGAAAACACAGAATGTAGCTCAAATACATCTCAGCATACCGCCCAAGTTCAAATCACGTGAAACGAATCATGAGAGAACTCAGAAATTGCTGGGGACCAGTACGCCTTCCCGCTCAGGAAGCAGCGCGTCAGACCGTGTGGTTATCTAGGCGGGCAGGATTAATTAGGCACTAATCATGCTAATCTGCCTAAGGTATGGCTTGTACGATGTACCTACCAGCCGGCCGGAGTGGCCGAGCGGTTCTAGGCGCTACAGTCTGGAACCGCGCGACCGCCACGGTCGCAGGTTCGAATCCTGCCTCGGGGATGGATGTGTATGATGTCCTTAGGTCAGTTAGGTTTAAGTAGTTCTAAGTTCTAGGGGACTGATGACCTCAGAATTAAGTCCCATAGTGGTCAGAGCCATTTGAACCATTTGTATCTACCAAGTTAGTAAATGGTAAAATAACGTGGGACTAATACATTTTTCAGCATCGAAAGTGCAAATAACAACGAAAATATATCGTCCTGCCATCAGTGGCACTGTCTGCAGAAAAAAAGTCACTGAATACTTGATCTAAGATTACTCATTATACGTTAGTTTCAATTTTTATGTAATTAGTTGTTGAACCAACTGCATGACATTCAATTTTCTTATTTTTGGCTAGGGTAGCCACATTTTGTTCGGTATTAGGTAGATATCTTGGATGTATGTTAGATACTAGGAAATTTCATACACTGAGCCTGATCATAAAGTACTGTGCAGGATGACATGGAGACGAGGAGTGCGGCACGCAGGCAACACACAGTGAGCTGGCAGTCTGATGTAGTGGTGGCAGATGCACGCAGCGAAGTCGTGGCTGTGCAACCGGAGAGCTGGGGGCACGTGCCATCTGACACGGTCGTGGTCGAGGTCAACCGCCATCAGCTGCTCGGCAGCTTTGGGCGGGGAACATATCAGCTCCAGGGGTTGCAGAACGGAATGGAGAGGTCCCTTGAGGCATAGGATGGAGACCTGCGGCTGACTGTGAAAGGGTACAGTACCGCCCGACATTGAAAATAGGTACAACATACTTCATTATTTTTGTCAGAACAACACATTTTTTTTTTGTAAAATAACTCAGTTTCAATTAATACAGCGAAGCCGGATACCAGTGTGGGAAAGAATGACAATTTATTTATTTAATTGATCACATGTGCACTCCCACAAAGTAAATCCCTACATCCAGTTTGGTGAGATCTGTGAAATGAATGAATGTATGGTCGTCTGCTAACCGCAGATAGTGAATGTGGATATATGATCATCTTTGAGTCGATCCTTTGGCCACCTTTGGGGGGACCAAAGAGATGAAATTTACCTGAGCTCTGAGTGCCTGAAATGTGGCTGACCAATACGGTAGGAAGGTGCTCCCCCACTTCGGCAGAGGTGCGAGAGGACCTGAAGAACGGCCATGTTTCAGCACTCTGCCGCTGGATCTTGTGCTGTTAAGACCTGTTTTAGTTGTGCTCCGTAAAGACAAAAGAGTGGAGACATGGTATGCATGTGGAATATTTAAGAGTAGTTTGAAATAATAATTTCTCTATTTCAGGAACTTTTGTGGGGAGAATTAAGTGTCAGGCAGGTAATATTAATGGGATTGTAGTAATCTTCGGAAGTGACCAACGCTCACAATGAAACCACGTGTAGCAATAAGTCGAAATACTTCCGTGTGCTTAAGTTAAGCTGAATTACTAGCGTGTGTACAATAAGTTGAAATATTTAAGAAATAGCGTGTGTACCATAAGTTGAAATATTTAAGAAATGGCGTGTGCAGGACTTGAAATTAGAGACGAGTACTTCCACGTGGTGAGTACTGTGTGAGTCTCAAACTGTGTATGAGACAAAAGATAAAGAGAAGTACTCGTCCATGGTATCAGTTGAGGACTCGCGTGTGTGATGAATACGTTCTTAATATTACTTTGCGTGATATGATTCCGTGTGACGCTAGATTCAAACTCTGAGAGAGAAGCAAGGTGAGTCGGCCGTTTATCCAGCAACGCCACTTGGCTTGCATTGCACAGGAAGACGTGGATATATCTCCAGAGTTCATAGTAGGAAAGTAGAATTACGAAGTGGGGCAGTGTCGTGTGAAACTGGGATAAATATTAATTGAAGTGGGAAAGCTGAAAGTGATAATGTTGTGACTATTCTCTGTGTAGTATTTCATATTGTAGTGTGGTGTATGTCATGTAATTTGGGTATGTGTGGTTTGCATGGGAGAGTAGCAAGGTAGTTGCAAAAGATTAGTGGGTTATGCTTGTTCCTTCTGTACTGCTCGGTCTGGAGGATAGTTTCGTGATGATGATTGTGAGAGTCGAAGTGTGAGAAATAATAAAAGATCCACCATCCTATCCAGAAAGTGCACTGTAGCGTTAAATAATTACGAGACCATAATATAGAGATTCACCATTGTAAAGCCATGCCCACTGGGCGGAATTTCTCATGTGTTATTGTTGTAGGTTATAGAATTTGTGTGTTTAGGTTAGAGAATTTATCGGAATAAATAAGATAGTGAAAAGAAAAAGATTGGTGGACTTTTCCTTCGAATTGTATGTTGTCATAATGTCCCGAATTTATAATGTGTGCGTCATTCATATTCAGTGCGGTGACCACGTGTTGACAAAAGCCGTTAAATAAAAAAAAGAAAGAAAATGTGGTATTGCCAGTGCGTAGTGTACAGTCAGAGTTCTGTAAATTACTGATAGTCAGATGCGTGTTTCCGTTGCGTATTAATCATACAGGAGGATAACTTGTAACTTAAGTGTGAGTACTAGAGTTCATGTTACTCGATAAATAAGAATGAATCCACTCGCTTGGCAGACCACTCATCTTGCAGGCCTGACTGCTTGATGCCACAGTATGAGCAAGGCATGTGGGTGCCTCTCAACTGGTATGGCAGCCAAGGCAAACAGTGGTCTGCTAAGGCGGAGTGACCTCGACAAGGGATCCCCATAGCCTACAAGAGGACTTAATAACTGGTTATGCTGGTACTATCCCACATCTAACTAAGTTTCTGCCACAAGCATTTCTTGACAGAGTATGTCAGATAAACCATGGCACTTAGGATCCTTTGCTCCTGGTGAAAATCAGTATCTATTGGCCAGACTGCACCAACAAGCAGTTTTGTGCAGCGCCACAACAGTCAAAAAACAGTTTCTGTTCTCATGATGAGAACTTCCTTCTGCCCTGGTTACATTGAACCTTTGTATAGCTAGTCTTCCACAAATTGCCTCTTCAGCTCTATGAAGCATACAAGCATCACTATCAGAGTAAAACTGAATTGTTAACTATGACCGACACTAGTTACCTCTGTATAAACTTTGGAAAAAACTACCGATTTCTTATTCCCGGACACACACCAGCGGCCAACGGACTATTTTGATGATGAAATGGTAGCAATGTATTTCCAGACATTATGATGTCGCACAGGGTCACAGTCACCCTCCATGGCCTATAGGAATATTGGAACAACGTCCTCCCGCTATCCGGCCTCGTCTGTTGACTGACGGAGACCGTCGAGAGTTAACGAGGGTCGTAATGTGTAACAGGCAGACATCTATTCAGACAATCACACAGGAATTCCAGACTGCATCAGTATCCACTGTAAGTACTATGACAGTTAGGCTGGAGGTGAGATAACTTAGATTTCATGGTCGGGCAGTTGCTCGTGAGCCACACATCACGCCGGTAAATGCCAAACGACGCCTCGCTTGGTGTAAGGAGCGTAAACACTGGACGATTGAACGGTGGAAAAACGTTGTGTAGAGCGACGAATCACGGTACACAATGTGGCGATTCGATGGCAGGGTGTGGGTATAGTGAATGCCCGGTGAATGTCATCTGCCAGCGTGTGTAGCGCCAACAGTAAAATTCGGAGGCGGTGGTGTTATGGTGTGGTCGTGTTTTTCATGGAGGGGCCTTGTACCCCTTATTGCTTAGCGTGGCAGTATCACAGCGCAGGCCTACATCGATGTTTTAAGCACCTTCTTGTTTCGCACTGTTGAAGAGCGATTCGGGGATGGCGATTGCATCTTTCAACACGATCGAGCATCTGTTCATAACGCACGGCCTGTGGCGGAGTGGTTACACGACAACATTTCTGTAATGGACTGGCCTGCACAGAGTCCTGACCCGAATTCTATAGAACACATTTGGGGTGTTTTGGAACGCCGGGCCTCACCACACGAACACCAGTTCGTGAAGATTGGGCTACCATTCTCCAAGAAACCTTCCAGCACCTGATTGAACATACATCTGCGAGAGTGGAAGTTGTTATCAAGGTTAAGGGTGGCCAACACCATATTGAACTCCAGCATTACGATGGAGGGCGCCACGAACTTGTAAGTCGTTTTCAGCCAGGTATCCGGATACTTTTGATCACATAGGGTAGCTACAGTATTTAACAATCACTTTCTGAGTATAGCTGGAGACTTAAACAAAAACTTGGTTTCTACAAGGAATCGTATAACTCTCTTGGAAAATGGCTTTCCGAGACTTACATTTGAAATACTTCTCTGTGATACTTCCAAGGGGGAAATTAAGTCAATAATTATATCACTGAAGACTAAGGACTGTCATGGGTATGATGGAATTCCTAGCAGAATATTAAAGTACTGTGCTGCACATGTTAGGCTGTACATAGCCATATTTGTAATTTTTCCTTTAAAAATGGTCAGTTTCCTGAACGCTTAAAGTACTCAGTAGTAAAGCTGCTTTATAAAAAGAGAGAAAGGGATAATGCAGACAATTTTAGATCTATTTCTGCGCCATCACTGTTTGTTAAGGTTATTGAAAAGGCTGTATATGTAAGGATGATTGATCATTTTATATCACATAATTTGTATAAGATGTACAGTTCGGTTTTAGAAGTGGTTTAACAACTGAATATGCTATATTCTTTTTTTCTCTGTGAGGTACTGGATGGATTAAACAAAAGGTTTCAAAAGCTAGGCATCCTTTTTTATTTAACTAAGGCATTTGGTTGTATTGATCACAAAATATTGCTACATAAATTGGACCATTATAGAATGTTGGGAATAGTTACAATTGTTTCACCTCTTCCTTCAATAACAGACAGCAAAAGACCATTCTCCACAGTGTTGAGGATGGCTGTGATGTGGGATATGAGCGGGGCGGAGTTAAACGGGGGGCTGAGGGGGGCGGGGTTTCCCCAGACCCAGGCATCAGTGCTGGGCCACTTCTGTTCCTTATTTACGTAAATGATATGCCCTTTAGTATTAGAGGTGATTTCTGTCCGCTGATGACGCTAGGTTGGTAGTAAACGATGTTGTGTGTAGCGTTGGCACTGTTTCAAATAGAGCAGTTCAAGACGTAAGTTCATGGCTTCTAGAAAATAAACTAGCGCTAAGTCACAGTAAGACTGAGATTTTACAGTTTCTAACACACAATTCAACAAAACCCGAATTTTTAATTTCAGAGAATTAGCGTATGATTAGTGAAACTGTGTGTTCAGGTAGGTAGTAAACTGTTTTGGAAAGCCCACGTTCACAATCTTGTTCAAAGACTTAGTGCTGCCATTTTTACTATTCGAACGGTATCTGAAGCAAGTGATAGTTCGACACGAAAAGTAGTCTACTTTGTTTATTTTCATTCGCTTATGACGTATGGGATTATATTCTGAGGTAACCTTCCCATTCTAAAAGGAAACGAGCGGTTCGAGCAATAAGTGGTGTAAGTTCGTGAACCTCTTGTCGACCCTTGTTCATTACTCTGCGTATTCTGACATTGCCCTCTCAATATATATATATTCTTTGCAGTCGTTTCTTGTTAACAATATCAGCTTATTCCCAAGATTTTGATCGCACTTCCTTGACTCTTGTGCAGAAAGGCGTGCAGTATACTGCTGCAGCCATTTTCAATTAGCTACCATAAGAATTCAAAAATCTCAGCAGTAATCCATGTCCTTTCAAATCGAAACTGAAGAGTTTCCCCATGGGTCTCTCCTTCCGTTCTGTCGAGGAGTTCCTTGGAAGTTAAGCTTATTCCTGTGTAATATTGTTGATTGCGTTTACATAAACTTATGACTTGTATTTTATGAGTTCATAAACATTTTATTTTATCTGTTATCATTTTTATGTTGCAATTTCATGTGCTGACGCGTTCCATGACCTTGGAGATCTGCCACTCAACTTGGTCCTACGGAATTAGACGTGTAAAACAAAATAAAAATAACTTTATTAGGTATGGAGTATGAATGGACCTTTGTCGCCATATTGACCAAGTAACAAATGGATGGGCAAGGAGGCACATTAAATGTCAGGCAGAGTAAGATTTTTCGTGGGGTATAATGTAATGAAAACTCTGAGCCGTGAGACAAAATATTATTTGTTTTGAACGGCCAGTGTCGGTTGGTCACAGTCAGTGTGCTCCCTGCCGCCGTTGGATAAGCAGCTGCAGCAGCAAGTCGTATACTCCTAGCTCACTCATTTTTTACATAGTTTAATTCTTAATTTCTTTGCGTGTTTTTGGTACTTGCATTGTTTAATTCATAAATTTCGGGCGTATTATAGTATTTGAGAGTTGTAGCATCGCGTTTTAGTACCTGAATAGTGTAAAATCGCGTAGTCTCCTTCCGCCGCCGAGCAGTGTGTCAGCAGTGCGCAAGTAGCAGCATTACTGCATTTACTAGGCAATCTTGTATTTTAATAACCGTTTAAATTTTGTGTCGATTTGTTTGCGCTCTCTGTAGATTAGTTCAGAAGTTCTTTGCACAACAGTTTTTAGCATGGATAGGGACTGCAACTGCTGTGTTCGGATGCAGGCTGAGTTGGCATCCCTTCGCTCCCAGCTTCAGGCAGAGTTGGCTTCGGTCACACAGCTTGAGGCTGTTGCCAATGGGCATCACTGTGGGGGTCCGGATGGGGGTTTGTCGGGGACGGCCAGCTCGTCCCACGCATCCCCCGATCGGACTACGACTGTGGTTGCCCGGGATACTGCCCGCATTGAGGCTGACCCCTCACCTGTGGTAGAGTGGGAGGTCGTCTCAAGGTGTGGCAGGGGGCGAAAGACATTCCGGAGGGCTGAACGGAAGGCCTCTCCCGTTTGTCTGACGAACCGGTTTCAGGCTCTGTCTCAGGCTGATACAGATCTTCGGCCTGACATGGCTGCTTGTCCTGTTCCAGAGGTTGCCCCTCAGTCTGCAAGATCCGGGCGGTCGCAGAGGGTGGGCTTACTGGTAGTTGGGAGCTCCAACGTCAGGCGCGTAATGGGGCCCCTTAGGGAAATAGCAGCAAGAGAGGGGAAGAAAACCAATGTGCACTCCGTGTGCATACCGGGGGGAGTCATTCCGGATGCCATGAAGGGTACAGGGTGCACCCATCTGCAGGTGGTCGCTCATGTCGGCACCAATGATGTGTGTCGCTATGGATCGGAGGAAATCCTCTCTGGCTTCCGGCGGCTATCTGATTTGGTGAAGACTGCCAGTCTCGCTAGTGGGATGAAAGCAGAGCTCACCATCTGCAGCATCGTCGACAGGACTGACTGCGGACCTTAGGTACAGAGCCGAGTGGAGGGTCTGAATCAGAGGCTGAGACGGTTCTGCGACCATGTGAGCTGCAGATTCCTCGACTTGCGCCATAGGGTGGTGGGGTTTCGGGTTCCGCTGGATAGGTCAGGAGTCCACTACACGCAACAAGCGGCTACACGGGTAGCAGGGGTTGTGTGGCGTGGGCTGGGCGGTTTTTTAGGTTAGATGGACTTGGGCAAGTACAGAAAGGGCAACAGCCTCAACGGGTGCGGGGCAAAGTCATGACATGCGGGGACCAAGCAGCAATCGGTTTTGTAATTGTCAACTGTCGAAGCTGCGTTGGTAAAGTACCGGAACTTCAAGCGCTGATAGAAAGCACCGAAGCTGAAATCGTTATAGGTAAAGAAAGCTGGCTGAAGCCAGAGATAAATTCTGCCGAAATTTTTACAAAAGTACAGACGGTGTTTAGAAATGATAGATTGCATGCAACCGGTGGTGGGGTGTTCGTCGCTGTTAGTAGTAGTTTATCCTGTAGTGAAGTAGAAGTGGATAGTTCCTGTGAATTATTATGGGTGGAGGTTACACTCAACAACCGAGCTAGGTTCATAATTGGCTCCTTTTACCGACCTCCCGACTCAGCAGCATTAGTGGCAGAACAACTGAGAGAAAATTTGGAATACATTTCACATAAATTTTTTTAGCATGTTATACTCTTAGGTGGAGATTTCAATTTACCAGATATAGACTGGGACACTCAGATGTTTAGGACGGGTGGTAGGGACAGAGCATCGTGTGACATTATACTGAGTGCACTACCCGAATATTACCTCGAGCAACTAAACAGAGAACCGACTCGTGGATATAACATCTTGGACCTACTGATAACAAACAGACCCGAACATTTCGACTCTGTATGTGCAGAACAGGGAATCAGTGACCATAAGGCCGTTTCAGCATCCCTGAATATGGAAGTTAATAGGAATACAAAAAAAAGGAGAAAGGTTTATCTGTTTAGCAAGAGTAATAGAAGGCAGATTTCAGACTACCTAACAGATCAAAACGAAAATTTCTGTTCCGACACTGACAATGTTGAGTGTTTATGGAAAAAGTTCAAGGCAATCGTAAAATGCGTTTTAGACAGGTACGTGCCAAGTAAAACTGTGAGGGACGGGAAAAACCCACCGTGGTACAACAACAAAGTTAGGAAACTACTGCGAAAGCAAAGAGAGCTTCACTCCAAGTTTAAACGCAGCCAGAACCGCTCAGACAAACAGAAGCTAAACGATGTCAAGTTAGCGTAAGGAGGGCTATGCGTGAAGCGTTCAGTGAATTCGAAAGTAAAATTCTATGTACCGACTTGACAGAAAATCCTCGGAAGTTCTGGTCTTACGTTAAATCAGTAAGTGGCTCGAAACAGAATATCCAGACACTCCAGGATGATGATGGCATTGAAACAGAGGATGACACGCGTAAAGCTGAAATACTAAACACCTTTTTCCAAAGCTGTTTCACAGAGGAAGACCGCACTGCAGTTCCTTCTCTAAATCCTCGCACAAACGAAAAAATGGCTGACATCGAAATAAGTGTCCAAGGAATAGTAAAGCAACTGGAATCACTCAACAGAGGAAAGTCCACTGGACCTGACGGGATACCAATTCGACTCTACACAGAGTACGCGAAAGCACTTGCCCCCCTTCTAACAGCCGTGTACCGCAAGTCTCTAGAGGAACGGAGGGTTCCAAATGATTGGAAAAGAGCACAGGTAGTCCCAGTCTTCAAGAAGGGTCGTCGAGCAGATGCGCAAAACTATAGACCTATATCTCTGACGTCGATCTGATGTAGAATTTTAGAACATGTTTTTTGCTCGAGTATCATGTCGTTTTTGGAAACCCAGAATCTACAGGAATCAACATGGATTCCGTAAACAGCGATCGTGTGAGACCCAACTCGCTTTATTTGTTCACGAGACCCAGAGAATATTAGATACCGGCTCCCAGGTAGATGCTATTTATCTTGACTTCCGGAAGGCGTTCGATACAGTTCCGCACTGTCGCCTGATAAACAAAGTAAGAGCCTACGGAATATCAGACCAGCTGTGTGGCTGGATTGAAGAGTTTTTAGCAAACAGAACACAGCATGTTGTTATCAATGGAGTACAGACGTTAAAGTAACCTCTGGCGTGCCACAGGGGAGTGTTATGGGACCATTGCTTTTCACAATATATATAAATGATCTAGTAGATAGTGTCGGAAGTTCCATGCGGCTTTTCGCGGATGATGCTGTAGTTTACAGAGAAGTTGCAGCGTTAGAAAATTGTAGCGAAATGCAGGAAGATCTGCAGCGGATAGGCACTTGGTGCAGGGAGTGGCAACTGTCCCTAACATAGACAAATGTAAGGATCCTTTATTGTATGATTACATGATAGCGGAACAAACACTGGTAGCAGTTACTTCTGTAAAATATCTGAGAGTATGCGTGCGGAACGATTTGAAGTGGAATGATCATATAAAATTAATTGTTGGTAAGGCGGGTACCGGGTTGAGATTCATTGGGAGAGTGCTTAGAAAATGTAGTCTATCAACAAAGGAGGTGGCTTACAAAACACTCGTTCGACCTATACTTGAGTATTGCTCATCAGTGTAGGATCCGTACCAGATCGGGTTGACGGAGGAGAAAGAGAAGATCCAAAGAAGAGCGGCGCGTTTCGTCACAGGGTTATTTGGTAACCGTGGTAGCGTTACGGAGATGTTTAATACACTCAAGTGGCAGACTCTGCAAGAGAGGCGCTCTGCATCGCGGTGTAGCTTGCTCGCCAGGTTTCGAGAGGGTGCGTTTCTGGATGAGGTATCGAATATATTGCTTCCCCCTACTTACACCTCCCGAGGAGATCACGAATGTAAAATTAGAGAGATTAGAGCGCGCACGGAGGCTTTCAGACAGTCGTTCTTCCCGCGAACCATACGCGACTGGAACAGGAAAGGGAGGTAATGACAGTGGCACGTAAAGTGCCCTCCGCCACACACCGTTGGGTGGCTTGCGGAGTATAAATGTAGATGTAGATGTAGATTTCTCATTTGTTCTACTGCAACGTAAGCCCTTATTCATTATTAAGATTTCGCAATCCTGAAAGACCTGCCTTCAGCACCAGCCCAGCAGTAAATTAACATATACAAAAAATCAGACGGGTTGTTGGTTGCAAATTTTGCTTGTCACTGCTCCTCAATCTGGCTTGAGCAAGATACCCACGGAATGAAATTTACGCAGAAAGGGAAGTGTCATAAAATGCGGCTGGTAATTTTTTATGCCTTTTTCATTTAATTCGAGACTCATTGTGTAATTAGAGGATGATAATGGTGGGGACTGCATTAAGCATGTTTTTGTTGAAGATCTTGGACGACGGTGACTGGTCGTATAGTGCTCTATGTAGGTTCATTTCCCTTCTTTAGCATGGTGATAAAGTCTCTGGTTTCTGAATCCTTCTTGCGTGCATGAGAAGACACAGTGCATTGGAGTTGAGATGGGGCAAAGAGAATGCTGCATAAACTGGCGCTTTACTTGGAGTGGAGACCGGCGGCTTCGCGCAGCTAGGGCTGCAGATGCGCCTCAGGGAGCCCACCGTCCCCCCCCCCCCCCCCCCCGCCATCCAGGGGCGCAGAGGTGGCACTGACAGTAGGCAGGTGCTGTTTCCTTCTTATATTCTGAGGACTGCCTTTGCAGGAAGCCATCAGCTGCTTTAGAAAACACGCACTGCAGAAATTAATGATGTAGCCTCGTGAGTTGACATTCGTAATTTCAGAGACCCTCTGATGCAAGGCCAGTGCCATAGGCGCAACAACATGTGACTGGTCTATTAGAGTGTGACGTCACGAGCACACAGATGGAGCGGACCGTTTTTAGTAGTAGAGGAGAGGTTTGCTATATGATTGGCGTCTGATCACGACGCACTGTGTTGGCGGGGTTCTCCATGTTGTAGGGAAACCTCGCTATTCCACCGCAGTGTTTTGTATTTTCGCTATTGGCTACCAGCACTTTTTGACGGGAAAGGAGAGCCAAAAAATAGAGACGCAGTGGAGGTAGCGTCGACTCCGGGTGGAGAAGTGGTGGAGGCAGCATCGGTTCTGGCTGAGACGTGGTGCTGACCGCAGGAACTTCCGAGTCAAATGTCCAGGGAACGGTGTGGCAGTTGTAGCAACACGCCCTCGTTTTCTCAGCGCAGCCTGCACGCCAGCGGCGTTCGCTTATTCCACACTTGTGGAATTATATATGCTCACCTGTCAGACATTCAACGTACGTATGTTGAATGTATGAACCTTTCAGTCAACAATATCTCCGTGACTGTTTTCCGTCAGGAAATAGCAAGTTTTCAAATTGGGTTTCAGACCGTCATTTTTGAGTAATAAGTGTGTTATTTCTCATGCAACTGAGTAACAAAAAAAATGGCTCTGAGCACTATGGGACTCAACTTCTCAGGTCATTAGTCCCCTAGAACTTAGAACTAGTTAAACCTAACTAACCTAAGGACATCACACACATCCATGCCCGAGGCAGGATTCGAACCTGCGACCGTAGCGGTCTCACGGTTCCAGACTGCAGCGCCTAGAACCGCACGGCCACTTCGGCCGGCACTGAGTAACACCGCTATACATATAACGACTAATTAAATTTTTCATACAGATTTTATTACTCAACTGCCTGACTGTCTTTTCTTCATGAGATGTGTTCAGCTATGTTTTAAGGAATAAATAATAAACTTTAAGTGAAAGATTGTTTTTGTCAGACATCTTCTGATCACACTGCATTATTGTGTAAATCCTCCATTTTAGGATCTATGTCTAGTGCCTAAGAACCTCATTATCGATTAGAAGTTATGCACATTAAATTCATAGTATTGGTCTTAAAGGAGTGGCCTGCCCACAATGTTTTCTCGGTTAGGAAAAGTTTCCACGAAGAGAGGATTTCACAAGCTAAAACGTGTTAATGCTAACAATAAGTATTTAACAGAGCACACTTCGTGATAAATCTTAAGGGCTCTTTTTTTGGGTGGAATGGTGTGGGTCGGTAGGAGTGGGCCAGGGGGACCAGAGGGTGCGGGAAGTCCTCAGTCCTCTGACTGGTTCGATACGGCCCGTCACGAATTCATCTCTTGTTCCAATCTTTTCATCTCAGAGTAGCACTTGCAACTTACGTCCTTCCTTATTTGTTGGATGTAGTGGAGTAGTGGAGTCTCTGTCTTACCCCACACTTTTTGCCATCTATAGCTCCCTCTAGTGCCGTGGAAGTTACTCCCTGATGTAACATATCTCCATCATCATGTCCCTTCCTGTTCTCAGCGTTTCCCGTACGTTCCTTCCTTCGCCGGTTCTGCAGAGTACCTCCTCATTGCTTATCAGTCTACCTAATTTTCAACATCCTTTTACAGTATCACATCACTAATTCCTCGACTCGCTTCTTTTGTGGTTTTCTCACAGTGCATGCATGATTCATTACCGTGCACTCCAAACGAACATTCTCAGAAATATCTTCCTCAAACGTTTGACCCTATAACAAACTTCCACTAGCCTGGAATGCTCTCTTTGCATATACTAATCATCAACTACGTGGTCCACAATTTTATTACTTTGTATCTAATCTCGTTTCTGCTACTGCTTGTTAATTTTGTGTTTTTTTGGTTCACTCTCAGTACATATTCTCATTAGACTGTTCGTTCCATTCAACAAGTCCTGTAATTCATCTGCACTCTCACTGAGAATGGCGATACCATCGGCGAATGTAATCATTGATATACTATGAAAGAACTGTGTCAGTCGTCTCTGATCGGGAGGCGTGTTCCCCTGATTTGCGTTATGATATGAAGTTTCTATAAAAAAGTTGTTGCTTATTACGCCGGAATAATGCAGGATTGTTAGCCAAGTTATCACGAGACAACACACAACAAAGTTATAATCCTAGGGGAAATCGACACAATTCTCCCTAGTTAATAAACAAATATATTATCATACAGGACGAGCGAGTGCAACGCTCGACCTTCATTGAATAATAAGCAACCAATCACTGAGTCGGACCACTGTGCGCAACAATAACACCCTCACAATGAGAACAATAAACGTAGGTGTACAACGCGTTATATTTGTTACTGAAATCTAAGTGAAGTCTATTTATAACAGATTATTGTTTACTCTGATTAATGGACACAATTTATAAGAAGCATTATTCCCTAAAATTGCTACTGAATTTACAACAATGATACTAACACTCTGCTAAGGTACCATATTATACGGCAGACTGCATGGAGGAAACACGGCTTCATATCCTGATTTAGGCAGCTGTCGAATTCAAAGTTAATGAGATAAAATCACAAATAAAAAGTCAAAGCGGCAACTCAAGTTGCGTAACAGAACAAGCAACGTGCTTCGAAGCGTTAACAGCAGCTTAGGAAGTCTCGCTGTTACCGACACCCGTGATTGCAGGCTCGTACCTGTCATTTGTGGACAAGCTATATTGTGAGGACAATGGGGCTAAGTGACAAAGTTGTTTGACGCCTTACACAAACTAAAGAGGTTCCAGTACCAGCTCGGCTGAGTCCTGACAGCTAAGCAACATTATGGTCTTACATACGAGGGTTGGAACTTTAATAGTGGCAACTATTTATTTACAGTTCGTACAAAATAGATACGTGTTTCAAAGTTTTACTGACCTTCAAAGTGGTCACCAGCATTGCGTATAACCCATTGCCAGCGATGTGGAAGTCGTGGGATACTCTTAACAGAGCCAGTTCGGTTGACAGTTCGAGTGGCGCGGTCTATTGCCCGATGAATTTATGGCAGTTCTGAAGCGAATGCCGCGAAGTGTCTCCTTCAGTTTAGAAATCGAGTTGGACTTACGAGGGCCTAAGTCAGGGGAATGCAGTATGTGGTATAGCACTTAGCAGCCCCATCAGTCAAACAAATCAGTAACAGCTTGCACTGTACGTGCTTGAGCATTGTCCTGCAAAATGATGGTGAGATCCTGCAGAAAGTGTCATCACTTCTGTCTCTAAGCTGTTCATTTTCGGAAACAACCTACGACCAGCTTAGAGACAGAAATGATGACACTTTCTGCAGGACCTGACCATCATTTTGCAGGACAATGCTCAAGCACGTACAGTGCAAGCTGTTAATGATTTGTTTGATTGATGGGGCTGCTAAGTGCTATACCACCTACTGCACTCCCCTGATTTAAGCCCTCGTAGGTCCAACTCGATTTCTAAACCGAAGGAAACACTTCACGGCCTTCGCTTCAGAACTGCTACAATTTCGTCGGGCAATAGACCGCGCCTCTCGAACTGTCAACACAACTGGCACTGCTGTGAGTATCCTACGACTTCCACATCGCTGGCAACGAGTTATACACAATGCTGGTGACTACTCTGAAGGTCAATAAAACTTTGAAACACGTATCTAATTTGTACGAGCTGTAAATAAATAGTTGGCACTTTTAAAGTTCCAACCCTCGCATTTAGTGTTATGGAGTCGTCGGAATAAGACTTCGGGCCCGTACCAACCACGCTCTGTCATTGGTGCAGCTATAGGCTGGCTGGTATCATCGACCATTGTTCCGTGACCAATCTTGCACACACTTTTGAATATCCGAGAGTGCGGATAACTGCATCCACATTTCCTTTGCTGATTGACAGATGCAGCGCCAACTGCCGAGTCCTAAAGCATCTGCCCTCGCTAATGACAACACCAGCTCGCTGAAACACGTCAGGTGTGACAGCCGTCAGCCGTGGATGATCTCCTCGGCCGCTGCAAGTCATGGAGCTCCGCCGAACCGCCTTCTGATGACCTCACCCTTCTTGCCCAGCGACTAACTGTACTTCTGTGGACAGCAGATGCTCCACAGACGTCGCACAAGCGTTTGTGATTATTCTTTCTCTGCAGTGAGATATTCAATGACGGCACGTTGCTTGTAACGTACATCACCTGCAGACGCTATTTTGAAACTGTCCTGCAGCTACGCTATCTGTCTGAAGTGACGGAAACTTCAAATAATACATACGTAACGTTTCGCATTCGTAGCCTTGTTTTCGGCTGAGAAAAAAAATGCGATGCATTGCGTTCTGGGTAACCCTCGTAACTGCAATTCGTGACCATAATACAGCCGAACTGTGGCTTTAGTTTTAACTGATAATTAATAGAAGGAAGCCGGCCGCTGTGGCCGAGCGGTTCTAGGCGCTTCAGTCCGGAACCGCGCTGCTGCTACGGTCGCAGGTTCGAATCCTGCCTCGGGCTTGGATGTATGTGAAGTCCTTAGATTAGTTATGTTTAAGTAGTTCTAAGTCTAGGGGACTGATGACTTCAGATGTTAAGTCCCACAGTGCTCAGAGCCATTCGAATACAAGGAATAGGAATGGTTACAGCACATATGAAGCAGTAGGGAGCCGATTGAGTACAACAAAATAAAGTATATTTGAACAGCAGTTTATTAAATTCTTTACATTGATTATAGATTGAAATAAAATCCTTCAAACGCATGGGAGGAAAACGATAATTTAAAAGAAAATTCAAGATGGCCCCACGTTGGAGGGCCAAAAAAAAATTATCAAAATAATTCAAGGAGCTAAACAGTTGTTACCAAGTTATTAATTGCCATATGGTGTTGCTCGCTAACGGACAATTACAGGTCAAGAACGCCAGTAGATTAAGAAAATATCTATACTTACCAACTGCACAAAAGGCTTAAGGCCCAGCGACATCACGGCAAAGCCAAAAATATTTAAAGTATTGCATCAGAGTTATTAATAGATAATTACAGGTCAACAACATCGATTGATTATGCAAATAATTGTAACAAGCAATTGTACAAACAGCTTAAATCCCAGTGATTAATGTCTACCAAGGCGAAGCCATTTGAAGTACTATAATTTTTCATACAAATTTAATTAAGGAAAGCGATGCCTCGGCCACAAAGACTAGTTTACAGCGACACTGACCAATCCTAAGAGCACAGAATTGCACTACAACGAACTTTAATAACATACAGGATAACTGAATTAACTGACGGTCATGCAAGGAAATTTTACATCTGGTGAAGATGCTTCAGGATTTGCAGGAAATTTGGTTGAAATACAAGGAATATATTAGTAACTATTTTGAAGCGTCCTAAGCTTTTGACTGAACACGCTTCCACGGGCAGGTAGGGTGTCAGCTTATAAACACAGATAGCTGCTAAAGAGCGCTTCTAGAAGGTGCTACTTAGATTTACTGAAGCGAGAGTTACAATAAATCAATTGTATTAAATCATACACGTTTGACATACAAAACACCAAGGCAAGGCAGCACTTAATTCCAGAGGTTACAGGAAAGCAAAGAGCGGCAACAGCCGACCAAATATACAGACGGAATCAACTTAGCCCGATGTTCAGAAATCACAGGATAATTATTACACAGGCGGCTAGCTCGGAAAATGACAGATGACAAGCAGTGCGTACTTAGTGGAATCAGCCGGCCAGCTGTCTTTCCAACAGAGATAGCCTTTCGACCGATGTGTAAGAAATTTACAAAATGATTTGGTGAATGCCACAAAACTAACCAAAGCATTAAATAATAGCTAATCCGTCTTGTAACACACGCGTAGAAGCAGACGTAAACACTTTCAAATAAAATATAAACACCGATGCGTAAAACAAGTCTGACATTCACTACAAGCGTTAAATAGCGTTCTGTGAAATACAAAACGCCAACGAATTAAACCTCTATGGCAAGCATTGAAAGCATTAAACACCCAATGATAATAAAATACCAAAACAATCAATGAATTAAAGAATGCTGGCGAGCATTGAATTGATAATATGTCATACAACTAAGTTACAGCTAACGTTAACAGTAAGTGCGTTAAACATTATCATAAAAAGTACAATGAATTACAGAAGGCTGGCAAGCATTGAATAAGTAATGCGGCAGACAGGTAACTTACAGAATGATTTGACAGAAAGCGCGGGCTTATTGACACGTACAACCCAGCCACGCCACTCAGTAAAGCAGCGAGTAGACAACAGTATCAAATTATGATCCATGTTCGTCACAAATAGCGAATACGTGTCCTGAAAATCGGTTGAACACAGCCTAGCAGCAAAATACAAACGAACACCTTTGGTTCGCAGCAGTGAATCTGTGGAACGACAACAAATACCAGCTACATCCGGAAGGAACCAGGATACACTAGCTCAACATCAGTTAATAAAAAAATTATTGTCCGTTAGAAAAGGCCTCACGGTAAGTCAACAATATGGGCACACAACTGTTCCCCGAGCAGGCTCACTTCCTCCACCGGATGAGTATCTGGCAGTAAACTCCAACCGTCGTGATGGCGCCATTAACACTCCACAGGGCAGGTCACCGCCTTTCAGCTACGTTCGGTCCAACAGCGCACTCACACGTCCTCTGTAAACCTCAACCTCCAACAGCTCTCTCCAATGACAACAAGTCACTTCCGTATTTCTAGCCGAGCATGCCTCTATACCGTGGTCCGCCGCTATTTACTCCCCCTCTTGCGGCCAGGTATCCTCTGTAATTCCAACAACAGACTGGAGACAAAAGCAGGCCAGATAGAATCGGTATTTGAGCACCAAGGATGTTGCAAGCGCACGGCACAAGATACAGAACCAACGGAATATTTATTATTTCCATAATCTACCCATACATATACGTGCTTTTTGTGAAGCGACTAGAATGAGACTTGAGTGAAAATTCACTATTTACATCGTTCTATTGAACTTGAAGCCCAACCGCAACATACATACCACACTGAAAAGCCAAAGAAACTGGTACCCCTGCCTAATAATGTGTGAGGCCCCCGCGAGCACGCAGAAGTGCTTCAACACGACGTGGCATGGACTCGACTGATGTCTGAAGTATTGATGGAGGAAGTTAACACCACGGGCTGTCCATAATCCGTAAGAGTAAGAGGGGGTGGAAATCTTTCCTGAACAGCACGTTGCAAGGCAGATAAGCTCAATATTGTTCATGTCTGGGTAGTTTGGTGGCCGGCGGAACTATTCAAACTCATAAGAGTGTTCCTGGTGCTACTTGGTGCAATTCTGGGCGTGTGGTGAGTCGCTTTGCCCTGCTGGAATTGCCCAAGTCCGTCGGAATACACAACGGACATGAATGGATGCAGGTGATCAGACAGGATGCTTACGTAGTGTCACTTGTCAGAGTCTTATCTAGACGTATCGGGGGTCCCATATCACTCCAACTACACACACACCACACCATCCCAGAGCCTCCAAAAACTTGAACGGTCCCCTGCTGACATGCAGGGTCCATGGATTCTTGAGGCTGTCTCCATACGCGTACACGTCCATCCGCTCGATACAATTTGAAACGAGACTCGTCCGACGAGACAACATATTTCCAGTCATCAACAATCCAATGTCGGTGTTGACAGACGAATATCAGCCAAAAAGTAGCCGAGGTACTGGACGTCTCCTTGGAGCATTTAGGTTTCATTATTAACAATATCCTAGACACGACGACTCTTGCAGCGAAATGGGTGCAAAATGTCTGAACAGTAAGCAGCTGCAGGCACGAACCTATGAAGTGATAGTGCTAAACCGTTGGACTCGTATTCAAAACAGTAGTAGTTCTAATTCCCTTCCGGCCGCCCAGATTTGTAGATTTGTTTTTCACACGATTTCTCCAGATCGCTCAGGGCGGATGACGAGATGGGTTCTTTTGAAAGGCCACCTCCGAATTCCTTCCTCATTCTCACCAAACTCGTTTCGCATCCATTTCTCATACCGAGGTACGCTCCAATGACCTCTTCATCGATAGGACATTAAACACTAATCTTCCTTCTTTTTGTTCTTCAAAAGGCACGAGTTGACATCCTGCGACGTTGTAAGTACGACTGTCTCTGGTTATTCTCTGTTTTCCAGTGAACATACAACCACACACTGAGATATGTAATAAGCAAAGAGCACAGTAGCAGGTCGAAAACAGGAGCGAGTCGTCTATGGGCAGATAATCCGGAAAATAAAATACACTAAAAGCATTTATCAAATTAGCTTAAAGTTGTATATGTCATTAATCTCCTTACAGAACTTGGATAACCCATGACACTGTGGCAGAACTTATCAAAAAATTGAAAAGGGCAGGTTCGGTTGCCGATGTTGCAACATCTGTCAGAGGACGTTCCTGGCCATTGGGTAGAGATCTGTGAGTGGGCACTGAACGTTCACGTAAATGTTTCTGATTATGTTAATTTAATTTTTTACTCGAAGTGAGACAAATTTTTGTCAGCTTCAAAGTGAACAAACAAAATGTGAGCTGTCGGATGGCGCAGCTCTTGGTTAGTGTCGATGCTTTGAGACCACGGGGCCAGGGTTCAATTCCACTCAGCGTTCCTTAGACGAGAGCAGAAATCTCAAAGTCAAAAACTTTTTACACCGTATGAACCTGCAGCGCATACGAGTGATACTATTAATACATGGACTTCAACCTCACACTTGCTCCGTCACCCACAAGGTAGCAAAACATTTGCTCAATAAAGGGTGTGTGTGTCTCTCTGCCTATCGATGAATTGTTGTTCTCCTTCAGCATCCAGAACCGTTTTGACACATTTTGAGGTTATGAACGTCACTTTTTCGCCAGGTTAGTGTATGAGGATGAGAGCTGGCTCACGACCCTAAAATTAAGGAATAGTCATAGCAATGATGCCGAAGTCGGTCCAGCCGATCGACGAAGTTACGCACTCAGAAATCGATCAAGAAATTATGACATCCATTTTCTGGAATAAGACGGTGTTCCGCTGGTGTACTACCTCAGGGCTCTTACATAATCAGAGAGTCAGAGTTATTCAACTCAACCAGATGAAGGCGGGACGCTGACCTAAGGGATACGTTTGTTACAACACAATGCACCTTGGCACACATCCCGATTTGTGTCTGCCATATTGAAAGCCCTGCGTTTCCAACTGCTTGACTGTCTCCCCCTATTCATCTGTCCCGGTCCTTTCGGTTTAAATTATTTGTTTTGTTCTGATACCAGACACATTAACTATTTATTTCTTAATTCAGTTAATTGATATGCGTTTCAACAATCATGTTTCTTATCGTCAGGCGATTTTATTGCTGTGGAGAAGAAAACAATTTGCTGAAATGAAGTATTTGATAGTTTACAAACTATGTCTAAATTTCCCAGCTTCTCCAGTATTTCCAACACCTAGCATTAGCAACTTGTGCTGAGGTGGAAGTGTTACGTATTTTAACTTTTACGTAATTAGTTACCAAATTTTCATAGAAAAAGGCTTTGTTGAATTTTATACTTAGATGTGTTTTCAGTACCTTTTAATGAGGTTTTCGTCTCCAGGAAAAATTTCATCAACTACAATTTATGAATCATATTTCACTGTAGCCTTATTGACTCTTATGAGTAAATTATTTGTTTTGTTCTGCTACCAATCACATTAATTGTCTATTCAATAGATTCTTATGCGTTACGAGCATGTTCTGATCATCATACTGTTTCCGAAACCGAGAAAATTCCTGAAGGGTCATTTTTAGCGTAAAGAACTTGTCGATCTTGAAAGGAAGAGGGGCATATCTATACCAATAATAAAAAAGTGAAACTGTCGTGTATGTCTGTTTGAACGGGCTAATATCCAAAACTACTGGACGAATTTTAATTGGGTTTCCACAGGTACTTGAGCGATCACGGAAAGAAAAAGATATGCTACAGAGCCTTTTATACAATACCGTTGTGTCTGTCTGTTTGAACACAATAATCCCAAAACTACTATGTCATCAAACTCGGAACAGAAAAAAAGGTATCGTAATTTACAGTTTTATGTACAATCGTCTGCTGAGCTTAGTAGTTCGGATGTTTCTCTCAGTTACACGATCATCACGGCGTAGTACACCAAAGACCTAATAGATAACGCAGTTAGTTTGTTAAACTCAGTGACAGATGTATTTTCGGAAGCTGTAAGTAGGCTATTTAGGTTTTTATATTGGTAACGCCATGTAGCGCTCTGTATGAAAATCACTGGCTGTGCTGTGTGCAGTCTGTGGCTGGTTTGCATTGTTGTTGGCCATTGTAGTTGGAGGTGAGGCGCCAGCAGTGGTGGATGTGGGGAGAGAGATGGCGGAGTTGATGTCATGAACTGCTATATATGCTGTGTTGGCAGAAGAGCCAACACCGTATTGCTAGAGGAGGCCGAAATGCACGCGTTTAATTACACGCAGACTGGCGTGAGGTCTGGAACAGTTAAATGTAATGAGAACTTAGAAAAACGGACGCAGTTGCTGTAATACTTAACTTTAATCCATAATTGGAGTACATCGGTCTGACGGTACAGTAATAAGAAGCTCAATATAAATTGGTAATGGCGCCTTGCTAGGTCGTAGCAAATGACGTAGCTGAAGGCTATGCTAACTATCGTCTCGGCAAATGAGAGCGTATTTGTCAGTGTAGCATCGCTAGCAAAGTCGGCTGTACAACTGGGGCGAGTGCTAGGAAGTCTCTCTAGACCTGCCGTGTGGTGGCGCTCGGTCTGCAATCACTGACAGTGGCGACACGCGGGTCCGACGTATACTAATGGACCGCGGCCGATTTAAAGGCTACCACATAGCAAGTGTGGTGTCTGGCGGTGACACCACAATATATATTATGACTATTAAGGTAAATACATCGTTTGTTCTCTATTAAAATCTTTCATTTGCTAACTATGCCTATCAGTAGTTAGTGCCTTCCGTAGTTTGAATCTTTTATTTAGCTGGCAGTAGTGGCGCTCGCTGTATTGCAGTAGTTCGAGTAACGAAGATTTTTGTGAGGTAAGTGATTTGTGACAGGTATAGGTTAATGATAGTCAGGGCCATTATTTTGTAGGGATTATTGAAAGTGAGATTGCGTTGCGCTAAAAAATATTGTGTGTCAGTTTAAGCACAGTCATGTATAACTGTTCTAAGGGGACGTTTCAAAGCTTACATCGACGACAGAATTAAGTGCCACAATGTTGTCTTTAGAAATACAAATTAACAGTGAATTTAGCTGCCTGGGATGTATGGAGTTACTGATTTCGCTTTGTGTATTAAAAACATTGTTTTGATTCTTTTGATAAGTTTTATTGATATTCTTTGCTAAGAAAAACAAATCTATTCAGTTTGCTTTACCATTTTGGCACCTATTCGTTACATTACATTTTGATTTCGTTTTGTTTAAAAATAAAAATGTTTTGAAGACGGTCGAGTCATTCTGGATACTCTAGAAGAATTAAAAGACTGAGGACTATGCAGTCTCAAGTATCCAGTGAAGACCGTGAGACGAGACTTCGTAGCTCAAGAACATCGGGCTTTAACTCGTTCTTAGGAAACTCATTCCAAAAGCGAAGTGAGATGTAACTCTGATCGTCATGCATTATCTCGCTCCTCAGAATCCTTCTCTCACAGAGAAACCCGCCAGAGTTCTCAGCGTGTGTTTCGCAGTCTCTCACGTGTTAGTGAAGGAAATAAGATGTTCGTTCATGTCCCTAACCACACGACTTCAGACGTCGTATACAAAGAGGCTTTATACGTCAAAAATGCATTCCGTGTTTAGGAAGTCTCAGGCACAGCTATAAATAAATACCTGGGAAATGCTTCTCAACTAGTGTTGAATAAATGTGTACTATTAGAACTCTGACTGTATTCTTTCTCTGCAAACCCAGCAACTTGCCCTTCATACAACAGCAGGTGCGGCATTTGTTATATAGGTTTACCGTTAATGGCTTTTTCGTCTCCACAGCTATCCAGATCAACGGCATACAGCCCACTTTAAAATTCTTTTGTATACTGTATGCTTATCTGGGTGTTTAAGCTTAAAGTTCCGTTACACACAAGTTCCACTATCACACCTTACAGCGGTCGCTAAAACACACACGGTGGTAGAGGACAGGTGTCGCTGACCTAGCTCCAGCTTAGGAAACACAGTTTTTGCCAATCCCGAACACATCCAAGTCTGAGATCCCAGAGGTGTTTATCATTAGGTACGACTCGGCAGCTGTGTGTGGTTTAACTAAAGCCACTGACGCTGCGAGTATTGTGCCTCTTCTCACCGACGTATACCGTAGTACAGAACGCACATTCCGACGACATGAAAAGTTCATCCCAGCTCCTCTCCCAAAGGCACAGAGGATTCGTCGCTAGCACGACTAGTGGCACAATGCCAAATTGTTAACTCATTTGCAGAAGAGCAAGAAATTAAGAGCAGGGTTTTTAACTTAAGTCTGAAAGCAAAATAGTGGCATCTACCGCCCGTCGTCAGGAACAGACACTCAAAGTCATTAGGCATTCATGCATTCCTTAATCCCTAAATATTAACACATTCGTGCACAACATGTGTGGCTAAATGTGGGGAGTTTCACTCGCCCTCTGCCTCTGGTATGGTGTCTTCAAGACAAAACTTCTGCTGAACGAGACTGCAGTGCTAGATATTAATACACCTGGAAAGACGACGTCGATTTTGATCCGATGAAAAGTAGAGGGAAAATAGATGTACTGATAATGCTTTCTACGCCGTCCGTCAACAGACAGCGTAGTGACATAACTGCCGTCACCTGTGTCTAACCTTTAATAGCCAGCCAGATGGCTCAGTGTGGTGCAAACGTGTGAAGCAAGCAGGTGGCTATAACACGGAGGCGTACTCGTGCTTCCTACAGACAACTAAGCGAGTTTGAAAGCTGTCAAGTTGTGACCTTGCGAGTGGCGGAATTGTCTTTTAGGAGAACTGCCTCACAAGTAGGACGTGCTGGGTCAGTTGTACAACGATACTGGTATCACTGACAACGTGAAGTATCTCATACCGGCAGATGGGGTTCTGGATGTCCACGTAGCACAGACGCCCATCAGCATCGTCGTATTGTAAGTGCAGGAGTGGCAGATGGTACAGCTACCGCAACGCAGATAAGAGGGCCCTCGCGCCCAGACGTGTCAACACAATCTGTTCCGAACCGGTTATTAGCAGTGGGACTAAGGCCATGCAGAGCTTTAGCCTGTCTTCCATCCACGCTTCAGCGTCGACGTGCATCGTTCGACGGGGCCGTCAGATGATCAACTGGAAGATGAAACGGCGCGCTGCGGTCTTCAGCGATGAAATCATATTCTGTTCTTGTTGTTGTTGTTGCCTTCAGTCCTGAGATTGGTTTGATGCAGCTCGCCATGCTACTGTATCCTGTGCAAGCTTCTTCATCTCCCAGTACTTACTGCAACCTACATCCTTCTGAATCTGCTTAGTGTATTCATCTCTTGCTCTCCCTCTACGATTTTTACCCTCCACGCTGCCCTCCAACGCTAAATTTGCGATCCCTTGATGCCTCAGAACATGTCCTACCAAACGGACCCTTCTTCTTGTCAAGTTTTGCCACATCTCTTCTGCCCAATTCTATTCAATACCTCCTCATTAGTTATGTGATCTACCTATCTAATCTTCACCATTCTTCTGTAGCACCACATTTCGAAAGCTTCTATTCTCTTCTTGTCCAAACTATTTATCGTCCATGTTTCACTTCCATACATGGCTACACTCCATACAAATACTTTCAGAAACGACTTCCTGACACTTAAATCTATACTCGATGTTAACAAATTTCTCTTCTTCAGAAACGCTTTCCTTGCCATTGCCAGTCTACATTTTATATCCTCTCTACTTCGACCATCATCAGTTATTTTGCTCCCCAAATAGCAAAACTCCTTTACTACTTTAAGTGTCTCATTTCCTAATCTAATTCCCTCAGCATCACACGACTCTATTCGACTACATTCCATTATCCTCGTTTTGCTTTTGTTGATGTTCATCTTATATCCTCCTTTCAAGACACTGTCCATCATATTCTGCCTGCACGCAAAAAATGGTTCAAATGGCTCTGAGCACTATGGGACTTAACATGTGTGGTCATCAGTCCCCTAGAACTTAGAACTACTTAAACCCGACTATCCTAAGGACATCACACACATCCATGCCCGAAGCGGATTCGAACCTGCGACCGTAGCGGTCACGCGGTTCCAGACTGAAGCGCCTAGAACCGTACGGCCACACCGGCCGGCTACTCGCTCACCTCTGGTATTTTTGATGGGGACGCTAACCAGCGCTTGGTACATGGAGAATGTTCTTAGACTCGTTCTTTCGTTGTTCTTGCAACAGGAAGATGATGTGGGGTTCCAACAGGATAATGCTCCGCCACACAGTGCCCGTTAAACTCAACGTGCTCTGCAAGACGTGCAGCAACTTCCCAGGTTGCACGATCTCCAAACTTGTGTCCAATATAGCACGTGTGGGATATGATTGGACGAGAGCTGACTCGTGCAATTCGTCAACTAACAACTCTTCAATAAGTGCGTGACCATCGATCAGGCGTGCCATAACTTATCCTTGGACAGTATTGCCACTTGTATGATCGCGTGGGTGCCAGGGTCAGTGCCTGCATTACCGGCTTTGCACGTTACACCGCGATTTAATTTGGGTGTTTCAAGCATGTGTGGATACCCTGTGATATTGGTCTGTGTATTGGTCTGTAAATGTAGTGCACTGTTGAACAATAAATCCTGAGTGAAGTGTAAATCTCTGAAAGTGTGTACTAATTTTTTTCGAGCAGTGTATTCGGTGCCCGCAGTAACTGCTGTGAGGGGTAGAGCCGATCCACAGCGAGCGCTATTCTCGTCGCTTGTGATTCACCTGCTGAGGGCACCCAGAGGCCGTGGCCCGCGCCGCCGGAATAGCCTGCTCTGCTCGTCGGTAAACGCAGTTTGCACGCGAGGGAGCAGACTGTGGCTCTAGAGGTACGTTCACAGGGGTATACTGCCCACGATGTATCCCGACTACGTTGTAAGGAAACATGACGGCCACTCAAATTGCAACCACATGTAAGTCGTCATTACCAGCCACTTTTGCCTGGCAATGTTTGCAGCAATACATTTCCGGGCCAGAAATGTTTACATACTATTGCCACAAAATCGACGAATCCGAGTTAGCAGAACTGAGTTGGTTTCTCCTGCCTGTACATCACACAAGGAATAAGTTCAAAATGGTTCAAATGGGTCTGAGCACTATGGGACTTAACATCTATGGTCATCAGTCCCCTAGAACTTCGAACTACTTAAACCTAACTAACCTAAGGACATCACGCAACACCAGTCATCACGAGGCAGAGAAAATCCCTGACCCTGCCGGGAACCGAACCCGGGAACCCGGGCGCGGGAAGCGAGAACGCTACCGCACGACCACGAGCTGCGGACCAAGGAATAACTTGGAAAGAAAAAGAGAAATCAGGCTTTGTGCGTGCGTTCTTTTTTTAAGGCTAGGTTCTCATTACAATGAGCACATAGGAGACAAAGCTTGGATTTAAAAAAAAAAAAAAAAAAAGAGGAGAGACATACAAAAGGTCTGTTTGCGGATTATGATCGATCATACTTTGAACTTTACTTTAGATTTTCAATACAAAAAACAAAACAAAATAGACTTCGTAATTATGGTTTGATCGAGGCCTGCGACTCCGAAGCACGCAGACTGCGTGGAGTGTAGCCCGTCAGGAGTTATCTGAAATCAAAAACTGATAACATCAGTCGACAGTACATTCACTTTATGGGAGCTTATACCTAACCACAACAAAATGGCTTTAAATTTGACGATATGGTGCTAATTTGAACTTCCAGTTCAATTTTTGGGGATTTGTTTCACTCTTTATGGCTTTACAAAAAAAGTTAACATTAAAGAATTTTATATATTATAGGTATAAGTTCCCAAGAAAAGTATTTACATTTGGGGGCCAAAGTAAGGCTGAATCGTTCTTATTTTACGCTGTACGCAGTTTTGCAAAATCGTTTCTCGGGAAAAAGCTGTTTAGAGTTTACGGAAAGATTTTATATGCATTATCAGTGCATTTTGCACAAAATTTTGAAGTTATTATATATTTTTGTTGTTGCTGGATACAAATCTGTAGTTAGATTTTCAAAATTCGAAATAACTATGTGGACCAAATATTACGTTTCGACCAATTTTGACCTAAATTTTACCAACAAAAAGTGTTTTCGTTGCTTACGTCTAGTCTGCAATTCCAGGACCGTATATCAACCCTTCCTCAAACTAGAATTGTTCCTGGAGAGAAATTCCCTCATTATTCTTTGCGAGAAAAGCCGATGTGGCTGCGTTCGGCAGCCTGCACACGTTGTTCGTCAGCTTTTTCGACCAACATGTTTACATACACACTACAACATAAATTATTTTGGGGGTGGGTGTCGCGGCACAACGAGTTTTCTACGTGAGCTGGGCGTCTCCGGCTGAGAGCGTCCCATGGCGGCCGTGACACTGCTTCCAAGAATGGGCTGTAGAAACTGTTTTAAAGCAAAAATTAAAAAAAAACATTTTCGTCCCAAAATTCTAGACACTTACAACGTTTAAAAATTGCAGTTTAAAAAATCGAATTTTCGACCATTTTGAATGAGGATGTGGCCCTAAGCTGGTGGAATGCTTCTGAAAATTTAGCTCGTGTACTTTTCCAGAATTTTACCAGAATGTCAAAATGGTTCAAATGGCTCTAAGCACTATGGGACTTAACATCTGAGGTCATCAGTCCCCTAGACTTAGAACTAAGTAAACCTAACCTAAGGGCATCACACACATCCATGCCCGAGGCAGGATTCGAACCTGCGACCGTAGCAGTCGCGTGGTTCCAGACTGAAGCGCCTAGAACCGCTCGGCCAACGGGGCCGGCGCAGAATTTCGAAACAAGAATTTCGAATATCTTGGATAAGCCGATCATTTTCTTCATGTGAGGCACCTTGTTAAAGGACATTTTGAAGTTTCCTACCTCGGCTGATTTTTCACAAGCATATTGACCAACCTCAGCTCTACAGGCAATTTTCAAGCGCAGTAGGAGTCGCCACCAACTGCCATTGAAAATGGCCTGTAAGGCCGAAATTGGCCAATCGTGCAAGGTATAGTAAATTGAACACTTGTGAAAAAGTAGCCGAGGTGAAATGCTTCAAAATATTCTTCTACAACAATGAGACAGTTTATACCAGTTACAAGCCGACTGGCGCTCACCCTTTGGTTTTAAGCTACTGGTGTTTCATACAGAAGTTCAATGTACCTCTTTAAAGTGCACTGTTCATCAATACTCCTCTTGGTACCAGAAGTATGCAGCTCTTTGCTAGAAGGAATGAAGGATTTCATTAAATTTTAAATCAAAATACAATTTTTATTTACGTTTCATTTCTGTTCACCAGCACGTTTTCAGATGACGATCTTTGTATACATTATTTTCGACGCCCCATACCTCTGGTCGTAGATGAATCGTCCGTCTTCAAGAAATTCGTAGTTTTCTCGTTTTTCCCGTTCTTCATTGCTGTACACAAGAAACAACTAACGGAACAGGTGGCTTTCGAACAAAAGCGAGACGATATTGTTTTTCGCTCAGACGCACGATTACAGCACCGTCGGTGAGAGAAGTAGGAAACAAAGGTGAGAGCGGGAGGGAAGCATTTACCGACAACGACAGAGACTGATGTTGCCATGCAATACGGAACAGTCTCCATCCTTGTTGGACAACACCAGCGCCGCGGGGAGTGGCCGCGCGGTTTTAGGCGCTATGTCACGGATTGGGTGGCCCTTCCCGCCGGAGGTTCGAATCCTCCCTCGGGCATGGGTATTTGTGTTGTTCTTAGCCCATGACCTCCGCAGTTTGGTCCCATAGGAATTCACATACATTTGAACATTTTGCCAACACCGGCAACCGTTCGGCAACATGTCGAAAACTACATGTAACTTCAACAATATTGCCCCGCCATAATGCAGAATTTTCGTCTATTGCAGCCACATTGCAGCGATGTTGACAGCAATGTTATTGTGGCCAAATATTAACGTAAAATAGGGCCTATGTAAATGCACCTTAAGGTGCGGAAATGGTTTGTGAATAAAGCCGAGTGGGTCGCTAAATGTACTTTATTTATAACGTCGTTCCAGTTACTGCCATCATCTGATCTATAATTAAGATGGTTCAAATGACTCTGAGCACTATGGGACTTAACATCTGAGGTCATCAGTCCCCTAGAACTTAGGACTACTTAAACCTAACCAACCTAAAGACATCACACACATCCATGCCCGAGGCAGGATTCAAACCTGCGGCAATACGTCGCGCGGTTCCGGACTGAAGCGCCTAGAACCGCTCGGTCACAACGGCCGGCTGTAATTAAGATGAGAGGCACAAATGAATGAGAGGTGTTTGTTATACACTATCAGGTGAAAAAAGACGAAAATTTTTTAATTTGAAATTTAAAAAAAAATACTACTCGTCAAAACAACGTTCCGTGTCAGTCTTAATAAAACTTGTGTCTAAGCACGGCGTCAACTGCCAACTCGTGAGGAAGAAAGAAGATCATGGTTTAACGTCCTGTCGACCGACTGCCAACTCGTTTCAAAATATGTACAGGGATGCAAGTTCTAGCCGGCAGGTGAAGCTAGTGGAAGGGGGGGGGGGGGGAGAGGAGTAACGTTGCCTTCATTTTTCCAGTCATGCGTAAAAAAAATAGCCCGTCTCCGTAGTCGACCAGTCAATAGACAGAACCTCACGTGAGATGACCTGCTACTGCAAGGAATTTTGCCTTGGTGAAAGGTCTGGTGTGGAGTGCAGTCAGCCTGGCGATGACGACAGAGGAGCTACGTGACAGAGATAGCGGCTCCAAGATCGGGGCGTCGACAACGGCCGGGAGCGAAGTATGCGGACCCGACGGTCTTCCAAGCCGCATTCGACGATGAATGAGTGAATGAATTATCACGATGAATGAATGAATGAATTATCACGTTCTCTTCAGTGCCTGATCGAGGAGTTTAATTTTTTTCCTTTACATAAAAAATATAGTGTTTCAAATTAGAAATATTCTAAACAAAATTATAAAACGTGATTTAAATAGGGGCAGTTTCACGTTAATAAAATTAGCTGTTCAGATGGCAGCAATAACTTACAGGACTTCAGCCTCCATAAAACTAGTGCTCATGGTGTCTCTCCTAAGATTCGTCTGGGGCTAGTGTCTAGCTTCAGCAGATGTATTTAATTTTTGCACTCTGTAGCTGGAGTCAATTCGTTCATTCGATAGAGCAGCCTCAAATTTAGTATGATATTTCTTTTATTGATATGGAGTAATAGGAATAGTAAAACTCAAAGAGTATCGAGTATTCCAGCGGTGACAGTATTGCTCTGGTCTGCGCCAACTGCTGCCGCCAAGCATGCAGCGCTACTAAGTCACTGCTGGATTGCTTCCTGTTTTACTGTCCCTGTCAGCACATATCGATGAAAGAGTATAGGAATAGATTAATTTTGGACCGCTCTATCGAATCAGTACGTGAAATTTTGATTTTAAAATAATTTCCTGAGTAATGGGAAGTAAACAAGCGCTTTCTGTTGACACTGGTCACATTAGAAGATGTGACGAGCAATAGTTGTTTGGGCTGACCCTAAATAAGCAATGTAAAAACGAAATTACGTACGTCTGCCGAAATACCAGAGAAAATGCGCCTGACGACTCTTAGCAAAGACACCCGGTATCTCCTTTGCAGTCACATGTGTAAGACAGCTTAACATTGATAAGGGCCTCGCAGCTAATAAATTCTTTGGATTTTTTTGTCTGAACTCATCTCAGAAGTGAAGTGTACAGCATTCTAGCTGATACGATTGAAGAACTGGCGCAATGTATTTTATGGTCTTGTCGAGCTGAGCGAGATGATCCGACGTTGTCTGAAACAAATGATAACTCGCACCAGAAACGTGTACGCTATTCATCCAAATGAGAGGACCACACGTGGAACACTTCCTTCAACTGGTACAAGTCTATAGTAAATTGTAACATGTAACGTGATAAAGCAGAATATTAAAGTACACCACCGGCGGTATCTGAGCCCAATAAGATGGAGACTTGATCGATAACTTTATATTCCAATTCATGTATGCTAACAAGGATAACGTTTCTTAACGAAGTCCGTGGTGTCTCGTAAACACACGTTTGCAGTTACCTGGGAAATTGCTCATTTCCGGACCCATGTTTAGAGGAATGTTTTTGTTTTTATTGTCATATATTGTGAGTTATAACAGTTTACTTTAATACTGATACAACCTGTATACTCGTCTGTCCTGTTGGAATAGTCATGTGCTCGTAGTACCTTCCGAGTCAGATTTACTTCTGTCTCCATTTCGATGTATAGCTTCCTCGTTGAATGGACACGAATGGTGTCTCAGCTGGGATAAGGAGGTAAACGCCCGTCGCTGGGATCACCGGTTGGGATCTGCTGGACACCGGGTCTGCCACGAATGGTGCTGTGGCGGAGGGGTGGACTCTGTGCAGGCCGGCCGGGGTGGCCGAGCGGTTCTAGGCGCTACAGTCTGGAACCGCGCGACCGCTACGGTCGCAGGTTCGAATCCTGCCTCAGGCGTGGATTTGTGTGATGTCCTTAGGTTAGTTAGGTTTAAGTAGTTCTAAGTTCTAGGGGACTGATGACCTAAGATGTGAAGTCCCATAGTGCTCAGAGCCTAATCTCTCTTATCTTATCTTTGTGGTCTTTCCGCGAAATAAAAGTTGGCGGCAATAAAATTCAACTGCAGTCAGCCTCAAATGCTGCTTCTCGAAATTTCCTCAGTAGCGATTCACGAAAAGCACGCCTCCTTTCCTCCAGAGACTCCCACCCGAGTTCCTGAAGCATTTCCGTAACACTCGCGTGATGATCAAACCTACCAGTAACAAATCTAGCAGCCCGCCTCTGAATTGCTTCTATGTCCTCCCTCAATCTGACCTGATAGGGATCCCAAACGCTCGAGCAGTATTCAAGAATAGGTCGTATTAGTGTTTTACAAGCGGTCTCCTTTACAGATGAACCACATCTTCCCAAAATTCTACCAATGAACCGAAGACGACTATCCGCCTTCCCCACAACTGCCATTACATTCTTGTCCCATTTCATATCGCTCTGCAATGTTACGCCCAAATATTTAATCGACGTGACTGTGTCAAGCGCTACACTACTAATGGAGTATTCAAACATTACGGGATTCTTTTTCCTATTCATCTACATGAATTTGCATTTATCTACACTCCTGGAAATTGAAATAAGAACACCGTGAATTCATTGTCCCAGGAAGGGGAAACTTTATTGACACATTCCTGGGGTCAGATACATCACATGATCACACTGACAGAACCACAGGCACATAGACACAGGCAACAGAGCATGCACAATGTCGGCACTAGTACAGTGTATATCCACCTTTCGCAGCAATGCAGGCTGCTATTCTCCCATGGAGACGATCGTAGAGATGCTGGATGTAGTCCTGTGGAACGGCTTGCCATGCCATTTCCACCTGGCGCCTCAGTTGGACCAGCGTTCGTACTGGACATGCAGACCGCGTGAGACGACGCTTCATCCAGTCCCAAACATGCTCAATGGGGGACAGATCCGGAGATCTTGCTGGCCAGGGTAGTTGACTTACACCTTCTAGAGCACGTTGGGTGGCACGGGATACATGCGGACGTGCATTGTCCTGTTGGAACAGCAAGTTCCCTTGCCGGTCTAGGAATGGTAGAACGATGGGTTCGATGACGGTTTGGATGTACCGTGCACTATTCAGTGTCCCCTCGACGATCACCAGTGGTGTACGGCCAGTGTAGGAGATCGCTCCCCACACCATGATGCCGGGTGTTGGCCCTGTGTGCCTCGGTCGTATGCAGTCCTGATTGTGGCGCTCACCTGCACGGCGCCAAACACGCATACGACCATCATTGGCACCAAGGCAGAAGCGACTCTCATCGCTGAAGACGACACGTCTCCATTCGTCCCTCCATTCACGCCTGTCGCGACACCACTGGAGGCGGGCTGCACGATGTTGGGGCGTGAGCGGAAGACGGCCTAACGGTGTGCGGGACCGTAGCCCAGCTTCATGGAGACGGTTGCGAATGGTCCTCGCCGATACCCCAGGAGCAACAGTGTCCCTAATTTGCTGGGAAGTGGCGGTGCGGTCCCCTACGGCACTGCGTAGGATCCTACGGTCTTGGCGTGCATCCGTGCGTCGCTGCGGTCCGGTCCCAGGTCCACGGGCACGTGCACCTTCCGCCGACCACTGGCGACAACATCGATGTACTGTGGAGACCTCACGCCCCACGTGTTGAGCAATTCGGCGGTACGTCCACCCGGCCTCCCGCATGCCCACTATACGCCCTCGCTCAAAGTCCGTCAACTGCACATACGGTTCACGTCCACGCTGTCGCGGCATGCTACCAGTGTTAAAGACTGCGATGGAGCTCCGTATGCCACGGCAAACTGGCTGACACTGACGGCGGCGGTGCACAAATGCTGCGCAGCTAGCGCCATTCGACGGCCAACACCGCGGTTCCTGGTGTGTCCGCTGTGCCGTGCGTGTGATCATTGCTTGTACAGCCCTCTCGCAGTGTCCGGAGCAAGTATGGTGGGTCTGACACACCGGTGTCAATGTGTTCTGTTTTCCATTTCCAGGAGTGTATATTTAGAGTTAGCTGCCATTCTTTACAGCAATCACTAATCCTGTCCAAGTCATCTTGTATCCTCCTACAGTCACTCAACGACGACACCTTCCCGTACACCACAGCATCATCAGCAAACAGCCGCACATTGCTATCCACCATATCCAAAAGATCATAGATAGAAAACAACAGCGGACCTACCACACTTCCCTGGGGCACTCTAGATGATACCCTCAACTCCGATGAACACTCACCATCGAGGACATCGTACTGGGTTCTATTACTTAAGAAGTCTTCGAGCCACTCACATATTTGGGAACCAATCCCATATGCTCGTACCTTAGTTAGGAGTCTGCAGTGGGGCACCGAGTCAAACGCTTTCCGGAACTCAAGGAATATGGCATCCGTCAGATACCCTTCATCCATGGTCCGCAAGATATCAGGTGAAAAAAGGGCGAGTTGCGTTTCGCAGGAGCGATGCTTTCTAAAGCCGTGCTGATGCATGGACAGCAACTTCTCTGTCTCAAGAAAATTCATTATATTCGAACTGAGAATATGTTCGAGAATCCTGCAACAAATTGATGTTAAGGATATTACTCTGTAATTTTGAGGATCCGTCCTTCTACCCTTCTTATATACAGGCGTCACCTGTGCCTTTTTTCCAGTCACTCGGGACTTTACGTAGGGCAAGAGATTCGCGATAAATGCAAGCAAAGTAAGGAGCCAATGCAGTAGAGTACTCTCTGTAAAACCAAATTGGAATCCCATCAGGACCTGGCGATTTATTTATTTTCAACCCATTCAGCTCCTTCACAATCCCAGGGATGTCCTCCATACGGGAATTTGCACTCCTAGAAGAAAGGATATTGCAGAGATATGGCTTAGCCACAGCCTGGGGGATGTTTCCAGAATGAGATTTTCACTCTGCAGCGGAGTGTGCGCTGATATGAAACTTCCTGGCAGATTAAAACCGTGTGCCGGACCGAGACTCGAACTCGGAACCTTTGCCATTCGCGGGCAAGTGGATGGTAGAGCCCTTGCCCGCGGAAGCCAAAGGTCCCGAGTCTCGGTCCGGCACACAGTTTTAATCAGCTAGGAAGTTTCATATCAGCGCACACTCCGCTGCAGAGTGAAAATCTCCTTCTCTTAACACCATCAGTATTTTCGTAGACGCAACTTTGTTTTCTCGAGGCGATAAAACTTTATGCCTGCTCCTGGTAAGTCAAGCGTGGATGATGTGTTCATCACGGCAAACTGTAATGGTCCCCACAGTGTAACATTAGACCGCCAGACGCCGCGATATTGCACGATTGAGCGCATTAGCGGAATGGAGCAGTGGTGTTTTCTTTTTTCCCGTGGCCAGAGAGCGGCGGCCCGGCGCCGGCTGGCGGTCGTCCAGCCTATTCCTGGTGGTCCAGCAGCACCTGCCGGCCTGGGCCCGCAGCCGCAGCTCGCGGTTCGCTCCGCGGACGCGGAAGCCGCCGCCGCCGCCCGCGTCTGCCCCGCGCGGCGTGACGCAACAGCCGGCGTCTGCAGCGGCGCCAAAAACGCCAACGCTAAGATTAGCGCGGCCCTGCCCGTGCTCGCGCCCGGGGCAGCCGCGTCCGCGACGTGCGCCACCAGCTGCGGGAGGAGGGTCCGCGTCCAAAGTAGCGGCTAAACTCCCTGCAGCTGCAGCGTCCTGCTTCCTTCTGAGATGTTGTCGCTGTGGTCTTCAGTCCTGAGACTGGTTTGATGCAGCTCTCCATGCTACTCTATCCTGTGCAAGCCTCTTCATCTCCCAGTACCTACTGCAGCCTACATCCTTCTGAATCTGCGTAGTGTATTCATCTATCGGTCTCCCTCTACGACTTTTACTCTCCACGCTGCCCTCCGGTACTAAATTGGTGATCCCTTGATGCTACCAACCGATGTCCTACCAACCGATCCCTTCTTCTAAAGTAGTGCCACAAACTCCTCTTCTCCCAAAAAATGGTTCAAATGGCTCTGAGCACTATGGGACTTAACATCTGTGGTCATCAGTCCCCTAGAACTTAGAACTACTTAAACCTAACTAACCTAAGGACATCACACACATCCATGCCCTAGGCAGGATTCGAACCTGCGACCGTAGCAGTCGCGCGGTTCGTGACTGAGCGCCTAGAACCGCTGGACCACCGCGGCCGGCCCCTCTTATCCCCAATTCTATTCAATACCTCCTCATTAGTTATGTGATCTACCCATCTAATCTTCACCATTCTTCTGTAGCACCACATTTCGAAAGCTTCTATTCTCTTCTTGTCTAAACTATTTATCGTCCATGTTTCACTTCCATACGTGGCTACATTCCATACAAATACTTTCAGAAACCACTTCCTGACACTTAAAATCAATACTCGATGTTAACAAATTTCTCTTCTTCCGAAACGCTTTCCTTGCCATTGCCGGTCTACATTTTATATCCTCTCTACTTCGACCATCATCAGTTATTTTGCTCCCCAAATAGCAAAACTCCTTTACTACTTTAAGTGTCTCATTTCCTAATCTAATTCCCACAGTATCACCCGACTTAATTCGACTACATTCCATTATCCTCGTTTTGCTTTTGTTGATGTTCATCTTCTACCCTCCTTTCAAGACACTGTCCATTCCGTTCAACTGCTCTTCCAAGTCCTTTGCTTTCTCCGACAGAATTACAATGTCATCGGCGAACCTTAAAGTTTTTATTTCTTCTCCATGGATTTTAATACCTACTCCGAGATGTTCTTTTGTTTCCTTCACTGCTTGCTCAATATACAGATTGAATAGCAACGGGGAGAGGCTACAACCCTGTCTCACTCCCTTCCCAACCACTGCTTCCCTTTCATGTCTCTCGACTCTTATAACTGCCATCTGGTTTCTGTACAAATTGTAAATAGCCTTTCGCTCCCTGTATTTTACCCCTGCCAGCTTTAGATTTTGAGATGGTCAGGCAAAAAGAAGAGAGCAGAGGTCGGAACGTATGTCTGCGCGGTGGCGCTCGCCTTGGAGCTGGCAGTATGGATCCTGATGGCTGGAAGACTTTCCACAGTCAGTGTGTGGCCTACACGTGGGGGAGAGGTGCTGGCGCTAACTTCCTGATTACCAGACTTCGGGCAGGCGTCCTGTGAGACGTTCCTGTCGCCCGTTCTCCGTCGATTCCGTGGCATCGCGTGAAATCACTCTCGCGGCCGCGGTTTGAACCCACGTACTCTTGCTGACGTGTGGCGCGCGATGTGAATTACGTGACGCACTGCTTCGCGGATTTCAACATCTACATACGGACTCCTGAAGCCACCGTACCTGGTGCACGGTGGAGGGTACCATGTTCCACTTCTAACAACCCTACCACAACAAAGGTCAAAATTTAATAATCATTGTGGTGTTGCTCACGCTGCTAAATACTGCATTTTCGGGCAACAACAAATTTATTATGTGGCAGGTGTCATTAGAGCACAGTTAATAAAGTTATTTCATGTAATAATGAATAAACTAGGCACTCATCTTTTCGTGTTTCCCACGTAGGTCTCGTTGTAAAATCATGGCTCAGTCGTCGAAAATCTAAGTGGTGATGATTCCAAGCTCGGATGCAAAGAAGCCCAGGTTTTATTCTGCTATATTCAAAAGTTTTATAGATGTGTTTCACAAACCATTCTTGAAGATTAAACCTTTGAAAGTTAGCACAATGGTGATGTAAAAAATATAATCAGCAGTCCGAATTCAAATTACACTTCCTGTTTATTGCTTTTGTTGCAATATCACGTAACACATAAAACATCACTTCACAATACAAAACATACTTGAAAATATCTTTCTCACTGTTAAAGTTCACATTTTATAAGCTGACTACAATATGCGTCTTTCCAACATGACGTCCAAGACTTGACTTTTTCAAGGTCCGACTCTCTAACTAACTAATAATCGCTTACGCACCCAAAAATCAGAGTTAGAAGTACGTCAAAGATCATAGTGACAAAAGAAAGAATACACACAAGAATAATATCATTACAATATAATCATATCGTGAATCAAAGTACTTCTACATTAATGAAATCAAATCTGAATGTTGTCTCAGAAATATGTCAACTACTTTACAGAAACACACTAGAATATTGCTGGTATCGAGAGGTGGAGGTGCCGTAATGGTTACGTAATTCAAGTACCATTACACACTGCTAGTAGTTTCCTTTCTTGTTCCAATCACAAATAGACCGACGAAAGAACTACTATCTGAAAGCCTCCATATGATGAATAGTTTCTGTTATCTTCGTGGCGCTTACGCGAAATCTATTGGCGTAGAATCGATCCGCAGTACGAGGGGCGTTTGAAAAGTCCGTGCAAAAATAAAAACTACTTACGTGTTTGGGGTAAACTTTTTTTTTATTTTTCGACATTCTCCTTTTAGACTTATACACTTTGTCCAACGCTGTTCTAATTTGTTGATCCCTTGCGAATAATAGGAATTGTCCAAGTCTGCAAAATAGCAAGTAGTTGCTGCAATCACCTCCTCGTTTGAATAAAATCTTTGTCCAGCCAGCCATTTCTTCAAATTAGGGAACAAATAGTAGTCCGAGGAAGCCAAGTCTGGAGAATAGGGGGGATGTGAAACGAGTTGGAATTCTATTTCCATTAATTTTGCGACCACAACTGCTGAGGTGTGTGCTCGTGCATTGTCCTGACGGAAAAGAATTTTTTTGCGGTCCAATCGCCGGCGTTTTTCTTACAGATAGATTTTCAAACTGTCCAATAACGATGAATAATATTCACCTGTAATATTTTTACCCTTTTCCATGTAGTCGATGAGGATTATGCCTTCCGAATCCCAAAAGACAGTCCCCATAACCTTTCCAGCGGAAGGAATGGTCTTCGCCTTTTTTGATGCAGTTTCTCCCTTGGTAACCCATTGTTTATATTGTTGTTTGGTCTCAGGAGTATAGTAATGTATTCATGTTTCATCCGCAGTGACGAAACGACGCTTAAAGCCCTGCAGATTCTTCCTGAACAGCTACAAACCATCCTTGTAACACTTCACACGATTCCGTTTTTGGTCAAGCGTGAGAAATCGCGGAACCCATCTTGCGGATAGCTTTCTCATGTCCAAATGTTCGTGGAAAATATTATGTATCCGTTCATTCGAGACGCCCTCAGCACTAGCAATCTCACGCATCTTAACTCTTCTGTCATCTATCACCATATCATGTATTTTATCAATGGTTTCTGGAGTCGTAACCTCCACAGGGCATCCAGAACGTTCAGCACCACTTGTGCCCATATGGCCACTCTGAAAATTTTGAAACCACTTATAAACTGTTCTGATCGAAGGTGCAGAGTCACCGTAATGTTTATCAAGCTTCTATTTAGTCTAGTGAGGTGTTTTGTCTTTCATAAAGTAATGGTCAATCACCACACGAAATTCTTTTTCGTCCATTTTTTGACAATCACTCGACTTCCTTGATTCACACGAATGCCAAACACAAAGAAATAGACCAATATGGCTGAAACTTGGTGTGCGTTCTTTTCAAAGGTGCTACTATCTAAACATCACCTCGATGCGCGCCGGTGGTGCCACCTCTCGAACTTTGCACGGACTTTTCAAACGCCCCTCGTAGGTGCCATGTGCCGGTTGTCTAAATTTCCGCTAGCGCCTCGCGAAAAGAGCGTCGTCTTCTCTACAGGGACTCATTCATACACATCACTGTGAGCACCATTAGTGGCACGGATAATGTTAGCCGGAATTCCATTTCTCTCCGCGAACGATTCAAGTTCCCCACGGTGACATGTTCTGATGCATTGCGAACGCGCGTCTTCAAGTCCTGTAGGTCTCTAAACGTGGTCCGTTACACCAGATTCTTTACGAAACCCCACAGGAAGAAGTGTAGTGGTGTGACATAAGGGGACCGTGGCGGACATAAAATTTGGACCATCTGGTCCAGTCTACCATGCCGGAAACTTTTCATCTAGAAATGGACGAACATTTAGGGACCAGTGGAGTGGTTCTCCGTTCTGTTGGAATAAGACATCAAGTTGCATATGTTCCAGTTGTGACACAGCAAACTTGTGTAACATGGCCAGCTAAACAGCAATGTTGACGGGAGACTCCAAGGAATGGTTCAAATGGCCCTTAGCACTATCGGACTAAACTGGCTCTGAGCACTAGGGGACTTAACATCTGAGGTCATCAGTCCCCTAGAACTTAGAACTACTTAAACCTAACTAACCTAAGGACATTACACACATCCATGCCCGAGGCAGGATTCGAACCTGCGACCGTAGCGATCGCGCGGTTCCAGCTGTAGCGCCTAGAACCGGTCGGCCACTCCGGCCGGCAGACTCGATGAAAAAGAATGGACCAATAATGCAATTGTGCATCCGTCCATGTCAAACATTGACACTGCGACTGTCTATTTGTACTTCATGGGTAACATGAGAATGCTGTGAAGCCCATATACGAACCGTAAAGGGACAAAACCATAGGAGAACCTGGAGCAGAAGTCAGAGCCCAGAATTGCAACAAGGCCGTAGCCAGAGGGCAGGTGCTGACTACTGGACTGCGCGATCGACTCGGATCAGGCCACAAGCCACCGACATCGGCTGCAGCCGGCCGCCGCTCCTTCTTGGTGCAAAAAATGGCTCTGAGCACTATGGGACTTAACATCTGAGGTCGTTAGTCCCCTAGAACTTAGAACTACTTAAACCTAACTAACCTAACGACAGCAGACACATCCATGCCCGAGGCAGGATTCGAACCTGCGACCGTATCGGTCGCGCCGTTCCAAACTGAAGCGCCTAGAACCGCTCGGCCACCCCGCTCCTTCTTGACCAGCACCCCTCAGCAACAACAAGATTTCCGTGACACCGTCCAGGTGTCAACGCCCTGTGGTCAGCCTTCGCGAAGCCACTCCGGCTCGATTCAACTCACCGACGATTACGCCAGACCCGGTCTTTGCCCGGTTCCAGATGGCTGCGCGAATTCAGCGTCGGGAACCAGTTTTTGAACGCTGGCTCAGCCGAGTACTTGACTTCGGACACGGCAGAGCCTCACACGGCGGCTGCAGTGTGTCAGGTGGGAAGCTTCGCTGTGAACTGTGCTGCCACCGGACCGCGAAGGAGGGGCCTCTGCCTGTCTACCCAGCCCGGGCAGTGAAGACCGCGCCATCTGCTCGCAGCTGCTCTTCATCGTCGGTTCAGACTTGGACTCCGTGCACCGCCATTGCTGCACCACTGGAACGACGCGACCTTCCGCGTTAGGGAAGACCTGGTGGCCGGCTGTGACCACTTAGGCGCATCCTGCCGCCTCGCATACCGGAATCTCCAGCGCAGCGCTCCGTCTCCCCAGCAGCGCTTGCACGCCAGAGAATGGAGGACAATCAGAAGACCGATTGAACTCCATGAATTAGTAAAGAATAAAGAGTTGTATCTTTACGAGGACCCGCCTCCGCTGCTGTCATACCCCATCTTCAAACCGAGCGAGGTGGCGCAGTGGTTAGACTTCGGGAGGACGACGGTTCAATCCTGCGTCTGCCCATCCTGATTTAGGCTTTCCGTGATTTACCTAAATCGCTCCAGGCAAATGCCGGGATGGTTCCTTTCAAAGGGCACGGCCGACTTCCTTACCCGTACTTCCCTAATCCGATGAGACCGATGACCTCGCTGTCTGGTCTCCTTCCCCAAAACAACCAACCAACCAACCCCATCTTCAATACAGAACCCAGCCCACACCTTCACAAAACCTCATTACGAGTAAGTTTGCGGGTTGACCCTACATGAAACGTTGCCTCATAGAGAAAGTTCTTATCATAAAAGTGACTGTCTTCGTCAATTTGGCCTAGCATATCCACTGCAAATTGCTCTGAAGCTTGTCCGTAGGCTTTAACGCCTGAAGCAGCTGCACCCTGTAGTACTACATCCGTAACCACTTACGCAAGACATTGTGCAATGTTCACCGTCTTATTTCGAGCTCTCTGGTAGTCGCACGCACCGATTTTCTCCGGCTCCCTGCAAACGCCTGCCTTACGTTGTCCACATTGGCGTCTGAAACAAGTGGGCGACCCGCCCCCTTTTTATGGAGAACAGTTTCCGTAAATGACTATGCCAAGCCCGAATAGTTCGTCCGGATGGTGGTTTCCTTCCATACTGGGTTCGGAAGTTTCTTTCCACTTGGGTATCGGACGTCGTCTATATGAACCATGTCACACGCTATCAGGTATTCATATTAAACAGCGCGTCAAAATTGCGTCACCTGCAATGTAAAAATCTTTATGAGTAATCTTATCACATATTGAAAACCATTTGTTAATATCTAGTAAAGTTTTTTAAGTTATTAAGGTCTTAAGTTGTAAAGATAATTTATGGGCACTCTAGCCAAGTCCGCCACTTTTAGCTAACATCACCACAAGCTAGCTAATGTCTCTATGCTCTGCTCTGAGGCACTCGTGGAAAAAAAAAAAAAAAGAACAAGAACGTGCCTAAGCAGAATTCGACGCCCGCCCACGGCAACGCAATTTCAAATTCTTTGTAGGCTTTGTGCACCGGAAAAGCGACGTTGTTGATCGCAAAGCATCACTAACTGCCGACCTCTGAACTGCTAACCACTTAAAACCATAGGCTCCAGCTCAGAGTGCCCACCAAGTGACACCACAACCCAACGAGGTCTGACGGCCGACTCGCCCGATTCCGTGAGTTCCAAACAATTCCACGAAACTGTTTAACGCATAGGTCTTTTAGCCAGTCAGAACCAGGAGCAGAATGTAGGTAATATAATGGCTATTCCCCTGATTCCGCTTACAGTACTTCTATAAAGTGCTGCCTAATAGCAGGATATCAAGAACCGTTTCTGCAAAGGTCACCATGGTGAAATCTCTCTCCCTGTAAGGCAGCTTAGTCGGCTCGAACCGGCACCCCTTCACAAGGAATGGGAGAAGTCCAGCCCATCTTCATCGGGCAGCACAAAAACCACATTCTCCCTATCGCAGCAAACTGGCTGAGGTGAAAGCAATACCTAAACTGGGCTGCAAGAGCTGGACGACTAAGAAATAATACGTTACGTCTCTATTCAATTCCAAACCTCTTCATTGTCCGTCAACTTTCTAGGTGCTACAGAATAGAAGTGCACACACCCACACACACACACACACAATAGATACACATAACTCTCACACTTCGCAAACCAAATGTGTTATTGTGCATGTAGGAAGAAAAACCTTTCCAATTAGGTGAACGAACCTACAACACCCATCCATGCCATACGGCTTTACTTTTTATTAAGCATAAGACTATCTTCAGCAAAATATTGCATGATAAGAATGAGCTACAAAATGACAATTAAATTTTTAGCACGATAACATCATGCTGCACACGGAAACAAAAGATTCATGCTGGTATTTTTTATTCGGGTAGCCTGACCACAACAAAAGAAAGAATACATCAGATGATTCGCGCTTAGGTTATGGATCGTACCAACCGACTATAGAAAATTCACTCCAAACCTATTAACTCTGAAGTGCAAAAAATGTTTCTCTCCTTAATTAATTCACAAAGAAAAGGTGGCTGGGCATTTGAAATACTGAATTAAACACCTAACAGCAAAACTCTAGTCATTTCATTTTTCGACAGATTATAGTAAGGAGCAAGTAATTTATTGTATCGGTAATACGCTCAACTGTCCTATCAACCAAGATATTACAGCCAGTTTGCGTATTCTTTCATGGAACGATGCAGTTTTATCAACGGAATTCCAAAGATTTTGAAAAGACGAATATGGTGATACAGCGCTCGTTAATTTCGACGTTGAAACTTCTCTGGAAACGTACCCGAATAACGTGCTGAAACTGAAAGTCGGGCCGAATAGGCCACCCCTCTGTAAGCTCCGGCAAGACGGGCTCACATGCCGGGCTTCGCCATTTTGTCAAGCTTTACGACTGTTTACTTATTTCCACGGAAGCTGTTCACTTAAACATGAATATCTACCCGCAGTCGCAATACTTTTCCTAAACCCCTTCTGATAAGCTGGCAGTTACAATACAGTTCCCTTTAGAACAAACGTAGCTGACATTGTATCTATTTTATGTCGTACCTGGTGGTTATAATGAAACTGCAGTTACTAACAGAGGTTCAATATGGGCTGTAATTATCGTATAGCAGCGAAATTTGGTAGATATGCTAACGCATTAATGCGAAACCTATCTAAGCTGGAAAATATTAGTTCCAATTTTGGATACCAGGTGCAAATCTGGCGCTGTGACTGCAAGAAAGACGTATGGAAATGTTACCTCATGTAATAGATTAAGAACGGGACATGAACACAGAAGTTCAAACAAGTGAGAAATGTATAACTTTCATTTAATTATTAACCCAGTTTGTTCAGTATGAGTGCCGAAGACGTCAACAAGATGGTTACAGCGCCAGATTTGCACAACTAATTTTTCGTTAAGCGTAAATCAGTTCCGCATTAACGCATTACATATCTGCCAAGTTTCGCTGCCGTGTAATAATTACAGCCCACACTGGACCTCGTGAGTAGCTGCACCTTAATTATAACCACTCGGTATAAAGCAGGGCCATGACGTAATACGTCTTATCTTACCAGCGCAGGTCTCTCTTTCTACTGCACATAACAACGGAGCCCCTCTTGGAGCCGTTCACACATTGCAGCAGCAAACCCATGCCTCCTTGCCTTTCGGCTTCAGCACATTTCTCGGATACCTGTGAGAAAACTTTCAGCGTCAACATTAACGAGCGTTAAATCACTGTACTCGTCTTTTTTAAGGGTTTTCTAACATCTTGTGTGTGTTCAGTTTCCCTCGTTCCGATGTATCAAACTGTTCTCGAAATAACCCTCCGTCTGAACAGGCCTCGAAAGACCCAGCGGTACCGACCGACTGTCGTGTCGTCCTCAGACGATAGGCGTCACTAAATGCGGAGGTTGAGGGGCATGTCGTCAGCAAACCGCTCACCCGACCGTTGTCAGTTTTCATGACCGGAGCCACTACTTTTCAATAAAGAGCTCCTTAATTGGCCACAGAAGGGCTGAATGCACCCCGCTTTCCAACGGCGCTCGGTAGACCCGGATGGTCAACCACCCAAGTGTTAGCCAAGCCCGACAGCGCTTATCTTGAGCGAACCGACGCTACCACTGCGGCCACTGGCTGTTGGCCAGTTCTCGAAATAAAATGGGTGCAAACTTTAGGTGCTATTGTATAGATGGCGATACAAAAGAAAGAAACTTGGTAGACATTATCGTCGAAACGAAGACAAAGGTAGAGGATGATATTAGCGATCCAGTACTGCGAGCAGAATCTGACAGAGTTGTGAACGGTCTAAGTCGAAACAAGGCACGTATAATAGACAACATTTTTTTCATAATTATTAAGACACTTGGAAGAATTAAGACATGCAAGGCATACACGACAAACAGAATGAAAATAGTTTTTGCGTCAGATATGAAGGATGTATCCTGGGGTAGGTGAAATACCATCAGAAATTATACTGAAGAAGGTAGATGTGAGCCTTCTATTTAACAAGTTGTGGTTGCAAAATACTAACCGCGGGGACTGGGGAGGTGGGAGGAGGTGAGGAGGAAAAGCAGCACCGCTCTGTTGAAACATCGTGCCTCAGAACAATTTATAAAAATAATAGCCATAATAGATGAGAATTGGATTGGAGTGAGACAGAAACAGCTACAAGCAGGCGAGCGCAAAATTTTTGCGAAATGACTTCAGAAAGTAAGCTACACATTGAAACTTCCTGGCAGATGAAAACTGTGTGCCGGACCGAGACTCGAACTCGAGACCGTTGGCTTTCGCGGGCAAGTTCTCTACCAAGTGAGCTACCCAAGCACGACTCAGGACCCGTCCTCACAGCTGTACTTCCGCCAGTACCTCGTCGCCTACCTTCCATTCTGGAAGCTACATATTATTCTGGTGGGCCGGGTAACTGTTATTGAACGCTGCACTACTCTTAAAAGTGACACAAATAGATGACAAGCCTCTGGTAAACAACTGTAAGAGCCTTCCGCCAACTATTTAATTCCTCGATGATAAAAGTTGAGTCCTTGATCTCGGAACCATTCGCGAAATGGTGTATAAGCGTCCTCTCCGTCGGAAAATATGAAATTGCTGTGAAGCAGTTCATCGATTGTCTGCACATTGCCGTCTGCGGTCCATGATGGGCTTCCTTTCCTATCAGCATATCCCACGCCTGTTGGTCCTTGGTCGAACTGCTGACACCGTTTCACTACGCCTGGACGCGGCATTTTATTTGGCCCATTACCGCCATAATTTCACTGTGAGTATATGCGCAATTCAGACCTTTTGTCCACAAGAATCGTACTGTCCCGCGTAATTCAGCTTTGGAGCACATTTCCTGTTGCCGCCCCCCTTCACTCCCACACAGTGCTGCTTCTATTATTCGTACCGCAGCAGAACTACATCTGCAGGAAACCTCTTCTAACAATGTCCCACTCTAGTCGCATAGTGGTCATAGCGTGAGACAAATGTAGCATATTTTTCGATGTCTCCTCGCAGTAAAAAGGGGATAAGACAACAGCCAAAACATCTCAGAGTAGTAGCAGAGTGCAAGAATACAACAGAGCAAAGGACAGACTAGAACGTATGACGTGGATTGAAGAGGACCTTTTATATAAAATGTGTTGAGTCAGGAAAGTCTGCACAGGTTAAAGAGAAATGAAGGTCTGCATAATAGCAATTACAAAATTCGTTACGGTGTTTCAAGTAAAAGTAAAAATCAAAATTTTACCATAACTATTAAACCCTCGATGAGAATAATGACAGAGCTTTACCAAGACATCATGTTTTACGTCGGCAAAATAAAGTTTTCTACGGTGTTTTGACAGGTGTGGTGTCATCGAATTTGCGCATCTCGCCGCAGAAAGTGAACAAAATATTACTTTCCTCAAGTAAAAGCAGTAATGAGATAAACTCGTCTTCTAGGTACTAATGCAATTTAGCAATAGTTTCTGTTCATTGAAGGTGAGACGATTTAAGCGTTACGAAATCTCAGAGTTATCAAGCGCAGCTTTTTATCACAGAATTCAAAATGACGTGTCTGTAAACGATACAGCCATAATGCTCTTTGTTCAACGCGATACCTTTGCACGTGGCAAAGTGCGGAGGTCTGCGAGATAGCGAACTCGTTGCGCGAGCCTTGTGGCACAATATGTGCGTTTGCTTAGCGATAAACGAGACTCGATAGCACCCTTATCGCGCTCAGAGTCACGCGTGAGATAAAAGCAAAGCATCTCCCGATTACTGAAATACACACGTTGCATAATATTGACCAGTCTATATTCCAGTAACTTTATTGAACTATCGATTAAGCGTATCACCTTTGTTCCGTAGCAGCTCCATTCCTGCTAAACGGATCACTTTTGTTTGACTGAATCCTAGTGAGATGAGGTACCGTCAATCCCGCCTGAGTCCAATGACCACGCTTAAGAACAAATCTGTCACTTTGGTACTTAAACTTTTGTGTCGTTTCGTCTTACAGAGCAGTATTAAGCCAACAGGAAACCTCCCCCATAGAGCTGTAATGGTAAAGCGGCGTCCCCACATAAGTACAGGATGACTCAAAAATTCGTTAACATTTGAAAATGAACTAATTACGGAATAATATAGGTACAGAGGTAAAAATTGACGCCAATGCTTGAAACGTCAGGGTATTTACTGAAACAAACAGAAGTGCAAAAACTGGGAAAAGATGGCGCTGGTTGCAGCACATTAGTGACGCCGCATGAGAATCGTGTGTAAAATGAGCCTAGTGAGAGAGGAGTCAGATGCGTCAACACTGGCGGCATGTTAGTGAAGCTTTACTATCAGAGTGGAGAATCAGCTAATGTAGCTTTACGATCATGGCGTCATAAGAAGGATATTAGAACCTGCAGAGTGTCGCTGTGAAGAAAATGATCACTAATTTCGAAGCCACTGGTTGTCTAGACGATCGGTCTCATAGTGGGCGACCAGACACAAGTGCTGATGCTGTTCAGGAAGAAATGTAGACTTTGGCGCGTTCATGACGGTATTGTGACGTCAGTGCCCGTGGAGCTGCGCGACTACGGGTCTTGTTGATGAATGACGTCCCACATGTTGAGCAATTGTTATAAAGATCATCGCCTTTATAAAAATCGAGTGTTGCGCTAATTATTGCTTTTGTATCATATGAAGCGTCATTTGTTGGTCATTTTGTGCACTTTTTTTGTTTCAGTAATACGTCATGTCATTCCAAGCATGTGAGTCAATTTTTGTCTGTCTACCTACGTTATTCCGTGAAGTATCGAATATTGAAATGTTAACGGATATTCAGATCCTTCCCTTACTTATTACGCGGCAAGACGAACCTTAGACTCGGCAGTAGCGTGAGCGAGCTTGGCGACTACGACCACGCTGCAGTTCAAAGTAGTGTGAGTTTCATTATGGAAAATGATGGAGGTAAATCCCTTCACTGACAGCCACGATAACTATTTTTAACATAATTAAATTTACTGATGATGAGAAGTAGGAAGGTGCAGTAATTCCGACAGAGAAGGCGAGAGAAAGTAATATGAAACGTTGACAAGCAAAAAGTTAAGTAAATCAGTAGTGTGCGAAATACATTGCTGAATGGAGCAGGATTCAGGCATATGCCCAAATTAAAATCCACACCATAAATATTACGTTGATGATACCGATAAATGTGTTGTTCGAAAGCAGCTTCTGCTATATTATTAACAGTAAAAGGAAATACCATCTTTGCGAAAGCTTCACAGCTTTTGTCGTACAGAACTGGACTTCTAGGCTAGCAACGGAACTCTCTCTCACTTATGGGAATTAATTTGAAAAGGTGCTAAATCAAAACAGTCGTTATGTGCGAAAGAGGAAACATACTTGCAAAAAGGGAATTCTGTACTTGATTTTCTACGAAGGAAAGAAGCATCAGAATAAAAGGGGTCAGTGGTTTATTTAAGCTAAAAGAGGATTTATACACAATACACTGTGAATAAATACTGGCAAAATGACAATGTGTAAAGAGTACTGTTATACAATAGTGCGACGCAGTTCTGCATCGTTGTGCATGCAGGAAGTGACGAAATTCGTTTCGAGTATCTTTTGCTACAGGACTATCATACAGAAATGGACAGAAAAAAAATAAAAATAAGTCAAGGAAAGTCGAACTTTCTGCATTTATTAAGGAGCAGCAGCTATCTCCTGTTCATTGCATTGACAGTAAACTGTGTTCACCTAAATCCTATAGATCTGGTGTGGAATCGGACTAAAAAAGCCCTATGTCAAGCCAAAAAATGGTTTTCAGCTACTGGAGAATAGATACATTGTCATAGGAGGAAACTGAAAACCAATATGGATTCGAGCAAAGAGTCGGCGTTGTCGTCCGTGACTGAAACAGCAGACCACGATTCAACAGACACGGCTGAGAACAATACATCACAGACACTGCCAGCGAAGCGTCATGACCATCCAAGAATACTCTACATACTGTTTCTGCTCATGAATGAGATTTTCACTCTGCAGCGGAATGTGCGCTGATATGAAACTTCCTGGCAGATTAAAACTGTGTGCCGCACTGAGACTCGAACTCGGGACCTTTGCCTTTCGCAGGCAAGTGCTCTACCATCTTTTTTTTAGATCTCCTGCTTACATGGCAGACACTCCATCTTTTTATTTATTTATTCATTTTTTCGGGAGGGAGGGGTTTTTATTTATTTTTTTTTTTTAATATTATGGGAGGTAGGAGAAACAGAAACCTTTATTATTCACAAAATAAACAAAGTGCGTCCTAACACATGATAACTGTCCTCGAAGAACCTCGCTGCCTTCCTACCATGCAGCATGAAATAACAACAAAGTCAAAGTGGGGCCACCTCCGGCACCATAAAGAAAAGTATTTATAGATGTGAAAACAAAATTTGAAGAACATCCATTTGCTAACTGTGCAAGCGTGAGTTTTTCGTAGGTCGCATACTCGCATAGTGTTCTTAGCCGATCACTTTACTTGGTCGGTATCTGAGCCACCCAAGCACGACTCACGCCCCTTCCTCACAGCTTTACTTCTACCACTAGAGCACTTGCCCGCGAAAGGCAAAGGTCCCGAGTTCGAGTCTCGGTCCGGCACATTGCTTCTGCTCATGTTCTCAATAGGCACATCGTACGGTGGGGCGTATGTTGACAGCACTTCACTCATGAAATGCTGGTGTGAGTGTACGCAGTTGTTGCCCCCCTTCCCTGTTTCTCAGGATTACACACAACGATGCTGCCACGCTGGCCAAATTCATTAGGCTTTGCCGGATAAAACGCCCATTTTCGACAGACTAGGTTGAATGAGTGAGACGGTTTTGCAGAGAAACGGCTGCCAGTAGACGTGAGGTGCTACGGCAGAATTCGTGGTTCATGGTTAACCGTCGTACAGGATCCACTGTTTTCATGGTTTTGTAACATGGCCGCGCCTTTGTGTCGTCCTCTTCGCTGTTACGGACACGAGGGTCTTTTTCCACTTACTGAGGGGTGTGGGAGGAGGGGGGGGGCTTTTGTCTCCATCGTGAGGCTGATGAGCCTGTCTTCTAAATGAGTTGTGGTCAAGGCATACACTAGTTGATCAAAAGTATCCGGACACTCCTATGTAATGCGGAATCGACCACTAGACGTCACTAGAGACGGAACCACCAATGTAAAGTGAGGTGGAGCGTATTGCGTTGTCAGAAGAGTAGCAGTAACAGCAGAATCGGTTGGTCGGGAGAGCTCAGTAGCTTCGAACGTCGACTAGTCATTGGATGTCAAGCGAGCAACAAATCCATCAACGACATTTCAATCCTTATAGAGCTGCTCAAGGCAGCTATTGGTTACGTGACTATGAAGTGGAAATCCAAAGCAACAAACACAGTTAAACCGAGACCAGACAGACCTTATGTACAGATGGACAATGACCGTCCAGCATTGTGGACGGTGGTTGTAAAAAGTCAAATGCTGCGAGCAGTTTCGCTAGCACAATTAATGTGTGGAGGGAGTTAAAAATAAAGTGGGTGCAACAGTGGAGCAGCTCCCCAGAAGCCAGACATTTTTTAGTCAATGCACAGCGACGCTTAAAGTGTTTTAAAAGTGGATGACTGGAAACGAGTGATATGGAGCGATGGATCATGGCACACCCTGCGGCGATCAGATGGACGGATTTGGGTATCGGGAATGCGTGGAAGACGTTAACTGCCCTCAATCGTAATATCAACAGAGAAGTACTGAGGAGGTGCTGTTACGGTATGCGGATGGTTTTCGTTTTTGGGGTGTGGTTCCCTTATTGCGCTTAAGAAGACGCTAAATGTGGGAGGACATGAACACACTTTAGAGCATTGTGTACTGAGTAAAGAGGAGGAACAGTTCGCAGACGATGAACACTTTTGATCAGATAGTATGAGGCTGGCTTAATCGCTTCTGACTTCCTCGTCATGGTCGGCGTTTTTCAGTAAATTCCGGAAAGAAACGTCTTAAATGCTGACAGAAAGCAACATCATAGAACAGTGTAAGTTATTAGGAGCAGGCTATGGCTATCTGAAATGCCTGTATACGATACGAGACGCTGATTGGCGGGAAGGCCTGGACGTTAAAATCATTTCGTGGTGCGATTTTCGGGTCAAGAAATTGGCAGTTGACAGATAGCCTTCGCGAGGGCGAAAGATGAGGGAAGTAGGCCGCGTATGGGGAATTTTGTGTTTCAAAGAGATTATTGTTTCGGAAGTAGGAAGTTGCTGATCGTTCGTGAACAACAAGAATACCTTTCCAGTACTGAGAGTCTACTTCGACACTTCGAGTTTTCTAGACGAGTACTACGCATACGTAGGCATGTGTGTGCCAAGCTCTTACAACAAATCACGGAGACAGTCTGTAAGGTGCCCCTTATTTTCAGATAAGAGAGCGTTTTACTTCACTTCCAGTCTTTCACATGTGTGAAGTAAATGTATCAGCGCTGCACTACGTATGGAGTAGGACCAGAGGAAGGTTCCGACACTGGCTAGCTGAGGAGGTTTGGCATCTTTCTCTTTCAAAGCCAGTGGTTTGAAGTGCCGAAGCAGAAATCGCTCGCATCATCAGCAAAGAGATACGTAGGGAAAGTACATTTATTATGGAGCGAATCAAGTAATTATTATTAATAAATATTTGCTAACAGAAGTTGCCTTTTGCCACTCAGACACTAGGAAGGGCTTACGGGTCTTAAAAACCATTTTTCATTAATTTTACAATCCAGGAAAGGTTGATATTAATAAATGAACGAATAACTTTGGCATAACTGAAGATGTACGATCTCATACGAACTATACCGATTGCACATTCAAGTTGCAGACTGTGCGCCATAGTCGGCAGTCGTCGATAGCATGTTCGATCTAGTCATGTGGTAGATCATGCTCTCGTACCAATAATAGTTAGCTTATAGTCAGTGTATACAAGTTCAATTTTCCGTGTGCCGTAAATAAACCCACCATAATGGCATCCTGTGTAAATTGCGGAAAAAAACTTCTTCCCGCTTCATTACGTAAAACATACAGTAGTATTACACTTTCAGAATCTGGCGGCTCTGCAAGGGGATATAAAACTACGAGAGCATCTCCACGTAACAGATAGGAAGAATTCCTAAGCGGCGGTTCACTTATTCATTTCAAGGATGGACAGGCTTAATTATCGCAAAACTCGGGTGGGAGAACGTGGCCAGCTATGCTGTACGCCCATTATATCACCATCTACGGCATCACCGGCTAAACTGAAACATTTATGGATGATTAGTAAGATAGGGGAGGGGGGGGGGAGGGCGGGGGAGGGGTGCGGGAAGGGGGTCCTCGCAAGTAGCTGACTAGGAGATAGTGTTCAGTGAACGAAGCACGCTCTCCGAGGTTCAATTGAAGCCGATGAATTCCATTTGTTTCCGTGGAAATATGAGTGTGGTTTTTTTTGTGTGACTTTTTCCGTATTAACTGAGAAGTGTATTCTCATTTTGTTCTTTTGGAGATTATCGGCGAAATTTAGTAGGAGACAGTTTGAGGCGATGTATGAACTGTTAGCGCTGTACATGTCTCACATCTCAGAAAGTTCCTGAGGGAGGTGAGCAGTTGCAGGGTTTTAATTATTGACTCTGGAGAAGCGAGAAATTTAGCTACGTCGCGGGCCAAGGCGAGGCTGACACCACTTGTTTCGGCTAACGTGATAGTGTAGCAGTGCAGCGTATTAATCCGGTTCGGGCAATAAACATTTCCGAGTGACTCTGAAGAGCATTTAGTCGTGTAATTTGTCTGACGCACCGCACATCACCAACACTGTGTCACTTCTAGTTGCGATAGTGACTTAGCGCCACGCCACAGACGAAAGGAACGTTCATTTTAACAAATATATTTTATTTTAACTCTGTGACCGAATGCCCTTCTTATCATCACGGGAAGGGAACGGTATCGTGTAACCTTTGATCTGTTTGAGTTTGGTATTTTCTGAGACAGAGATTGTAGGCAAGGCCAGCAGTTACCTAAACGAAATCTGTCCAGAAACTGCTCACACTGGCCGGTGTACGGTACCAAAGCAAATTCGCCGCGCGGATTCGGTCCGAGTGTAGCTGACGTCCCTGTCTCGCTAGTTCTGGTCTGTGCGAACATGTCCTCCCACAGGTCTTAGCTACCAGGATCAGACACGGACCACTGTGGGCTTCTTTGCCGGGATGCGACAGGACGTTGAATGCTTTCAACCTGTCCGGGATGTACAGTAAAGGGAGCTGTCGTGACGTCACAAACTTGAGCCGACGTCCGCCATGTTAGAAGGCCCAAAGATTCATACACCGCCTCTTCCGGTGGCAGTGTTTCGATAAAAAAAATGCCAACTTTCATCATTTACAGCTGTACAAGTCATTCTGACTATAATCTGAAGCCGCACGGGATTAGCTGAGCGGTCTAAGCGCTGCAGTCATGGACTGTGCGGCTGATCCCGGCGGTGATTCGAGTCCTCCCTCGGGCATGGGTGTTGTGTCTGTTTGTCCTTAAGATAATTTAGGTTAAGTAGTGTGTAAGCCTAGGGACTGATGACCTTCGCAGTGAAGTCCCATAAGATTTCACACATATTTGAACATTTTTTTTTTTATAATCTGAAGTGTAAAGGAATCGCTCGTCATTCGTAAGTGGGCTCGTTCAAGCGATATTTTCTTTTATACACTTAAATTTTAGTTGCACTGGTTACTTTTACTGTAGTCGTTCCATTTCTGTAATATGACTTTAGATATCCTATCAGTACAACTCGAAGAAGGCTCCGGTTGAAAGCCGTGAGAAGGAAGTATTGCAAACCGACCAGACATAGAAAAATATGTTATCAACGTTTTCGGGAAGAGGATACAGTCGGAACATCAGTTTCGTCATTCCGTAAGAAGGAAAAAGCTAAATTACGAAAGCAGCAATTCGTATCGCATACTTCGCTTCTTGGTTATTCGGAATAGGTAACAAAAAAAGTTACATTAACGAGGCCAAATACGTTACTTGATCAAATATGCCTTTAAAATCAGAAATACGTCTGAAAGTGCCCTCCTGACACAGTGTTGTTCACGAAAGCGCTACAATGTTTACTATTTAAAACAGTTGTTACGTAGACACGACAGAATTTAAGAACAAGAAGCAACGGTGAACAGTTGGTGGCGCTGGCTTCGAAGCAACGTACAGTCTCTAGCCCCGTCTCCCCTAACCATATCTCCATGGCAGTCTCGGACTGCCATGCCCCTGCACTGGAAGCCTTGAGCTTCGCATAGCGGGAGAAACCTCAGCGTGGAGCTGTTTCCGGCCTGACACTCTACGCTGTTCTAATAGAAAAGCAAGAGAGGAGACATCTTAAACGTTATTTTACTGTTTCTCTTTAATGGTCAATCTAGGTTATCCTCTGTAATGTTTTATGTTCAGTGCTCTGGGATGTTTTATGTTAGCCGGCCGCGGTGGTCTCGCGGTTCTAGGCGCGCAGTCCGGAACCGCGCGACTGGTACGGTCGCAGGTTCGAATCCTGCCTCGGGCATGGATGTATGTGATGTCCTTAGGTTAGTTAGGTTTAACTAGTTCTAAGTTCTAGGGGACTGATGACCTAAGATGTTAAGTCCCATAGT